>NW_012138080.1:3963002-3994395 GCF_000956105.1 Propithecus coquereli
TGGACAACTAAAAATATATAGAAAAAATTAGCCGGGCATGGTGGCACATGCCAGCTAGTTGGGAAGCTGAGGCAGGAGGATTGCTTGAGCCCAGGGTTTTGAAGTTGCTGTGAGCTAGGCTGACGCCACAGCACTCACTCTAGCCAGGGCAACAGAGCGAGACTCTGTCTCAAAAAAACAAAAAAAGAACTAAAAATTATGGAAGTCATCTTTGTACCTTTCCCTGGCATGATTTCCTTTGTTTGTTCCTTCTTTAAGAGGTAATCACTTTCATCAATTTGGTGTCTTTCCCTGTCCATATTTTCATGGCATGGGTATGAATTTCATAAACGGGGTTGTTATTATCACCTAAATTTTATATTAATAATACACTATAGAATTTCTTCTGCAGTTTGCTTTTTCCATTTGACATAGTTTTTAAGATCCAGCCACATATATCTAGTTTCTTCATTTTAATGATTTTAAGTTTTTCATATATTAACACATTTTACCAAAGGCTTTTAATTCTACTGACAATTTTTTTCAAGAATCAACAGCTTAATTTGTTTTACTTTTTCATTCAAGGTCGTTTTATAGCTCAATTGGATCCTTCCTCCTATTCCTTTTACCTATCTCTATTAAAAGTTATAAGCAAATTTTTTGGAGAATTTTTTTTTTTTGAGACGGAGTCTCGCTCTGTCACCTCGGCTAGAGTACTATGGCATCAGCCTATCTCACAGCAACCTCAAACTCCTGGGCTCAAGCGATCTTCCTGCTTCAGCCTCCAGAGTAGCTGAGATTACAGGCACATACCACCATGCCTGGCTAATTTTTCTATTTTTTAGTAGAGGTGGGGTCTTACTCTTGCTGCGGCTGGTCTCGAACTCCTGACCTCAGGTGATCTTCCCACCTCAGCTTCTCAGAGTGCTAGGATTACAGGCCTGAGCCACCTCACCTGGCCAAGTTTGATGGTTTTGAAATCTGTCAATTATCCTTCTCTTAGACTCCACTTTATCAATGGTTATAAACAAGAAAGCATCAAAAAGGGTGGGAAGCATTCATACTTCAACTACCTCTGACACAGACAGCTCATAATCTTTAGCTTGGCTTTTATTCCAAATTTTAAAAAAATCAAATGCTTATTTTGGCTTTGATGTTAACGATGATCTTTTCCTCAAGTAGCAAATACAATATCACATTCATGATTTTTCTATACATCAACCAGCAACACACTGTGTATTGTTTAAAATCTTTTACAGATACACAATTTATATGGTAGTTCTCTACCCAGAAAAACCACCAGAACCACTGTGGAACTTGAAAGAAAAATCAGTTGCCTGCTCCTCCATGAGGGTCTGGGGTTAGAAATTAGGGGCCTAAGTGTAAGCTCTCAAGATATAAATTTTATTTCATTAAGGGACTGATAGTTCCAAGGAGGTATAATTATGCCATGTGAGAAATGAGAAAAACAGAAAGAACAGGGATATGTGTTATCTAGGGCCAAAGCACATTTTAGCAGTATTTGATCTTCCCCCTGAGAGTATCTAACTAGGTATCCATAACTAACTAGAGACGTGAACTTGCACATAAAATAGTAACAAATATCTAGAGGTAATGTATATCAAAGATCCATGCATAGTAAAAGTTAACATGGTCAACTTGCTATTTTGTCAGACATTTTGAAGTGATGAGCATTCTACACATAAGCGAATACTTCCCACGCTATCACCATTCATTTCAATCTCTGCATAAATCATGTTCTTTCCTGTTAGTTGTAATTTTACTCTCTTAAGTTACTTCTACTATTTCCATTCTAATGTCTTCTAATCCCACCATCCTTACATAATATTCCTTATTAACTTAAAACTCCAGGCCGGGGGCGGTGGCTCACGCCTGTAATCCTAGCACTCTGGGAGGCCGAGGTGGTGGATCAGTCAAGGTCAGGAGTTCGAGACCAGCCTGAGCAAGAGCGAGACCCCGTCTCTACTAAAAAAATAGGAAGAAATTATTTGGACAACTAAAAATCTATATAGAAAAAATTAGCTGGGCTTGGTGACGCATGCCTGTAGTCCTAGCTACTCAGGAGGCTGAGGCAGGAGGATCACTTGAGCCCAGGAGTTTGAGGCTGCTGTGAGCTAGGATGATGCCATGGCACTCTAGCCCGGGCAACAGAGTGAGACTCTGTCTCAAAAAAAAAAAAAAAACTTCAGCAGAGGTTTCAAAAAAAAAAAAAACCAAAGACAGGAAAGGAAATTAAAGAGAGAAAACCTAGCATTCTCCCTGTGCTACTGAATGAATGGTGAAAGCATTTTAGTTGCTAAGCAATAGATTAAAGAGTTCAAGATACTTAGCAGAACACAATATTGGAGAAAACATCCAACTCTTCCCCATATCTTTTTTCTGGCTGTCTACTTGCCTAAAAATAGAAAAATGCTTATAACAGAAGGCAATTCTAATGTTACAGTGTGCAAAAGTTCTGCCTACAGAATAAAAGCCACTCTTCCAATTAATTTCGTCCCCTCCAAAGTTATGTAGTCCTTTAAAAGTTGAATTAGCATATTAAATTTTAATTATCATTATTAGTCCATGATATTTTATGTGAGGAGCAAAAAAAAAAAATTTAAGAAAGCATTTTTTTTTTTTTTTTGAGACGGAGTCTCATTGTGTTGCCCGGGCTAGAGTGCCGTGGCATCAGCCTAGCTCACAGCAGCCTCAAACTCCTGGGCTCAAGCGATCTTCCTGCCTCAGCCTCCCGAGTAGCTGGGACTACAGGCATGCGCCACCATGCCCGGCTAATTTTTTTATATATATTTTTAGTTGTCCAGATAATTTCTTTCTATTTTTTTTAGTAGAGACGGGGTCTCACTCTTGCTCAGGCTGGTTTCGAACTCCTGAGCTCAAACAATCCGCCGGCCTCGGCCTCCCAGAGAGCTAGAATTACAGGCGTGAGCCACCGCGCCCGGCCAGAAAGCATATATATTTTGAAACAGTGAGTTTATATCATATATGCTGGTAAGCCTTTGTCATACTTCCAAATGTACCCATTAATCAGAGTGGCTTCTATCTATCTGGCACTGTAATAGGTGCTTTACAAACCTCACTACTAACCTTCCAGTCTCTTGCAGGGTAGCTAGAGCAATGACTAGAGAACTTCGTAGAATCAAACTAAGATATCTTAACACTAAGAACATGTTTTTCACTACAGCTTTTTACTTCTCCTTTTCCTTTGATGTAAGACTCCCAGGGAGGTGGTATATGAACAGTAGTAGACTGAACTAGAAGTCTGAAGACGTGTCTTTTAGAGAACAAAAGGAATTGTTACCTGGCTTTAAGCTCTAAACCTCAGTTTCCTCATTTATAATACAAGAAATATAAGTTTGCCAGTTACTTTTTTGTACCTGATTTATCACATGAGATATAAGCACTTCAGATATAAAATCTTTTTACTTTTGGGAAAGTTAACCTATTGCCCTTACAAATAAAAAATATTCAGAAATACTTTTCTACATCTACTTTTTATTAACAAGTCAACATTAAAACAAACCATTAAATCTCTTAATACTGTGAAACATTATTTAAGGAAGTATTACTATATTCTTGATGATAAAAATTATTACGAGTTTCCAGTTACAAGTCTTAGACTAACACTGGTCTTATGTTGGTTTATTCACACATTTAGATATTGTGAACTAAGTTATTAGGGCAAAGATTAAAAAGTATTAGTAGCTGAAATCTACGTGAAAAATTAAATGCCCTTCTTCCTAATGGATATAGACCTGTGCTTCCAATGATATATTCAAAATTGAATCCAATCAATCTTACTTCATACTTTCCTCCAAAGGCAGCTGCTTTCCACACATTCATGTTAAAAGAAATGAAGCTTAAAGCTCCGTGTTGAATGTACAGCATGAGAAAACAACCACATCACACATGTAATAAATACCGATGGATAACTTTTGCAAGAATGCTTTTAGAGATAACAACACACTGATCAAAAGCCTCTAGGAGTATAAACCTGGACTAACAAGCTTACAGAATTACTGCGGAGTAATTTTTTCTAGTCTTAGAACTTCTGTGGCCCTTTTACCTTGTGAAGTTTCTCATTGTAACAGTGAAAGCACTATTGTTGAATTTTACAAGGGAATGGAAATATTTATGCATGCTTAATACTTACGCATCATGCTTTTGGGACTATCTACAAAAGACACCACCATATCTACCCTTCAGGTTTCTAAAAAGTGTGATGGCACTCAGGGATAACCATACAAGCACAAATATCTGGACAATGTAACTAATTTTGTATCTACAAGCTGAACATTACCTAACCAGAAAACTACTGTTTTGGCAACAAAACTGTACTATTAGACGTTTGTCACCTTAAAAGATTTTTGACCAAATTGCATACATTTTTACTCATTCCCAAAGTGTTTAGCCCCACCGGGTGAAGGTTCAAGAATATCCAGTTTCTTGTGACACATACAATTTATATTTTTACATATTCCTGTCTCATTTAATCTTTTAATTGGGTATTAAAAAAAAAACTTAAACTGATCAAAATATGGCTTCTGTTTAAAATAATTCTCTATATTAACGGTACCACTTTGACAAGTACCCAAAATTCAAATAACATAAAAATACTTGGTATTACTGGATTTTTAAAATAAACATTATCTGTAGAGTTCTTCTGTAATTTAAATGTTCCACAAATAGAAGAATCACAGTAACTCCAAATATATCAAGCATATATAAAAGTACATACAACTTTTAGTATCTACAAAGCATTTAATAACATTGAGCTCTATCTTCTATTAAAAAAGGTTAATGGGGCAGGGAGGAGGGAGAAAAAAAGGTTTATGAAGTTAAGGACAGAACAAGTTTAAGAATAATAATCCAAAACATCCCACTCTAACCATGTCAAACATAATGCGATTTCTTTCTCCAAAGTCTCATTGATATATAATTCCAAACTAATGCAAATTATAGAATACCTTTTTAAAAGGTGATAAAATCAAAATTTTATTCCAAACTCAACAACTTTGTTACACTGTAAGGTTATAAGGTTTTAGTTGGCTACTTTACCTGGGCTCCTTCTCCATGGTATAAGCAATTCACCACATTGTCTAGTAAGTTGATATCCAGTTTTTGGCTGAAATCGAGCAGCTGTCGAGCTGCATGGTCTGCTAACATTGTCATAATTGCTGGCATAGATACTGAAAATAAAGGAAAAAAAAAACTGAAGCTGTCTATGAAGTTTTGATATTAGTCAAAAACTTTCTATCCAAGTTATTTTACTTCAATCATGTTCTTACAAATATTTTCATGAGTAGAGACTTTACCTAATTAAAAAAAACTGAGATAGCAAAATATCGAAGCTGAAGTTATCATAACTACATTAGTTATTAGAGTCCATTCAACTTTTCTGTTTTTAGACCCTAGATTAATTTTTCTATTCTACTAACATTTACAGAGATGCTAACCTATTTTTAAAATGAATCCATTATGAGGATTTTATTGCCCTAAAAAGTGATACAATTCAAAGTCTCAATCTCAAAACTTTAAGCATGGATTAAGTTCAAGTGAATGTGATTTTTCTCTTCCTAGCAGGATCTTCTGTACAGCTCAATAAAAGCTCACTTCACATTATCTTTATTTCTAAGATATGCTATAAAGACAATATTAAAAATCAAATGTAGACGTACAAGATTTCCTATTATATACATCAATGATAAATAGGAATCACAAGTCTCACAAATCTTGGTATCAATTTTCTTAACCTCTACAGAACTTAGTTTTAGCACTGAATTAAAAACCATTCAAATTTGTTTCTTTCAATTCTCAATGCATTTGGGGATTAAAATTACACTTACAAGGACACACATTGATTGAATATTATGGTCTAGGAAAAAAAAACTTTATGGCACTATGCCAAACAAGATTTTTTAAAATTTCCAAACATTCACTGGCAAAGTAAAAGCTGTAAACGCAAGCCTATACCCAAACAAAAACAAATTCTAACAGAAAAATGAGCTACTTCGTCTCAAATATGTACTGGCTAAAACCTACTGGTTCATATGCAATGTTATCCTTTTAAGAGGATTCTACTCTCAGATGCTGGCATACATCCACATTTTTGTTGCCCAGAATTATAAAAATCTTTCCTCTGCTTTTTCTTCAACGCCAATGCCACTCCAGTCTGACTGGTTAAATCAGTACTCCTTAACCTTTTTGGGGGTCAAAATGCCTTTATATAAAAGGAACACAATAGTTCTAACCTAATTTTAAAAACTCAATTCTGTACGCAATTACAGAGGACTCAGGACATCCTGAGGGGTATTCATGAAACCCCTGGTTTAGTGTATTTAGAACTAACAAGGTCAGATGGTCATCTCCACTTCTCCCCTCTCCCCTTCCAGGATCAGAAGAATGAGTGGCTAATTTAATTACATTGTGTTTGGACAAAACTAGTTTGGTTGGGGGAAAAAAGGCATTCCTGCCCACTTTACAGAAGTTCAAAAATGCTCCTAATATAATGGCAGCAATTTCAATTTTAATGCAAATACTTTACTTCAAGATGATGTCTGTTACAACAAATTAGAAGTCCAAAAGATAAGTCTCTTACGTTAGGTATAATGTAAAAAAAAAAAAAAAAAAAAATCAAGAAATTAAGAGTTCAAGAATTTTTTATTCCTCAAGTCTTTTGATCCATTACTGACAATTAAAACTGATGAGACTTCAAAATTTTTTGTAGCAGGTATTAAACAAATGTGTTTTCTAAACCGCAGAACACTTGCCACACGCCACAAAAAACCTGAGATCTAAATACTAACATGAGAGGAAATATGTATTCTATCAATAAATGTGTAAACTTTCTTCTGCCTCCAAGTACCATAAAGTTTTAAGAGACTGGAACAATCTTAAAAATTGAGGCTTAAAAGAATGTCCACAAAGTACCAATATCTACGTAGCAAAAGTTTTCGATTTTTTTTTTTTTGGTGAAAAATGAACGAACTTCTCTCCTATTTACTCCCACCAGTCATAATTTATTGCCAAAACAAAAAAGATTGAGTCAAGTGACTCTGTAAAAAGTTTCACTTTTAAGTACATTGTCCTTACAGAGTTCTCTGAGCTAGATTCACGTGAAAAACAAGATTGACAATAGAAGCATTTAAATACAGTAGTCTGCCATCCTTAGAACTAACGGCTATCTTCGAAATGACCTACCTATTCTTGAACTGCACGTAGTACAGAAATGGCGGCTTTGTAGTCAATGCCAAGCACATTTAGTCCCCCCAAATCAAAGAGCTTCCAAAACATTCTTTCCACTAACAGCAGTGTCCCACACGCTTATGATACACAATCAGGCAGACAGCTAACAGCCATAGTGGGAGAGGTGTTAACTACAAACGCTCTTTTCCTGTTGGGCCCCCTCAATCCTAAAATCCACTCACTGGATAGCATATACCAAGGATTATCCAGCTTAATAGATAATGTGACTCTACAAGTGACTTCCAAAATATATACACTGGTAGTTCTTATCCAAAACCCAGAAAATCATAACCGCTGCTCAATGTAACTTCACACTAGGTGAAAAAAAACAAGTCAGTACAAGGCCAAAGACTGCTACTTAGGTGTGTGGGCAATCGCCTGCTTCATTCACGAGAAACACACCTCAATAGCGCCCGCCCTCCCCTCGCTTCGCTTCCCACCCGAACCGATTTGCAGCACTTCTAACTATAGCACACAGGAGCACGCACTCAACCCCGCCCATGCTCGGAGGAGGCATTTAGACCAGGCGCCTTAAGTTCACCGCCCCATTCTCTATGCAGCATGGCCTCGGCGTGATCAGAGGAGGTCCGGGCTGGGTAAGTATTTAGTGCTTCCTCTACTACACCACTTCCTCCCACCCACCCCAAACTCGGAGACAACGGAATAAAGGGGAATCAGGGCATCATCCACTGTACAATGCTTGCAGCAAATGAGTCCACCGTACAATGCTAGCAGCAACTTAACACACTCAAGCCACCGAAAAGAAATTACAACACGGAATCCCACTTGCAGGCCACTGAAAAATTAGTCTCTCCTACTTTATATCTCACTCTGCAAAAAACCAGAAAGCTTTCGAGTTTCCTTGCCGGAGCAGCAGAGAGTCAGCAGCCCCTCCCTCCCCCATCCCAAGCTCTCCACCGAGGGGGCCACGTGATGCAGGCGGACGTTTCAATGCTGCTGCACTAAATATTTCTGGAAACTTCCACTCCTAATAATTTACAGAGATGTTCCTAAAAGCACCCCAACTTCTCCCCAGCCCAAAGGGCTGGGGAAGTCCTTCCACCCTTGCGCGGGGCCCCGCTTCACTATCACGCTCCTCGCCTTTCTCCACCGCCACCCGCACACGCGAATGACCCAGCAAGCGCTCCCCTCCCGCGGCCGCCTCCCCGCCTGCATCCCCCAGCGGCAAAAGCAGCTCCATTCAATTGCAGGCTCCGCTGTGGGCCCGGGCGCGCCCCCGGCCCGCCCGCCGCCGCCGCGTCCCAGGCTCGCTTCCCGCGGCCGTCGCCGCGCCCCACGCCGGCCTCCTCCCACCCGGCCGCGCCGCCGCCCGACCCTCGGCCCGGAAGACACAGTCGACTTACCCAGAGATCGAAACAACTGCTCCTTCCTTCCTTGTCAGGGGATTAGGGCGAGGGAGAGGGGAGGAATCAAGGTGGGTTTCACAGTTTTCCCACCTTAAAAAAAGAAATTAAAAAAACGAAGAGGAAAAGGGCAAAAAAAGCTCAATAATATTTACTATTTCAGGAAACACCTCCCCCCAACACACACACACCCACCTGCGCCCCCTAAAAAAAGAGGGAATTTAATCTGTGGAATAAATGCTCCCGCCCGTCTGGGGAGTGAGGGAAGGGGGAGGGGAATAGGGTCAAGTCCCAAAGATTCAGCCCCAGGAGGACCCTCCAGCCACAGGCGGCAGCAGAAGCAGCAGGAGTAGGGGGTGTAGAGTCCACACGGTCGGGGAGACGCTCTGCTGCCAGTTGCAGTCCGACTCCCCCCTACCAAAATACGGCTCCCTCTCTCACGCAGCTCCGGCGCTGGGCCCCCCCACCCAGGCTCGCCTAAACTTTCCCCCCTTCTCTTGCTCCTCAGCGACTGGTGGTTCCCCCTCCCCCTCTGGGTGGTTGCACGGACTGCAGCAGCAAAGACTGGAACAGGCACCGCCGCCGGGGCTGTAGCTACTGTTGCTCTTGCTGATGCTGTAGCTCCCGCTGCTTCTGCCGCGGCCGCTGCAGCCGCTTCTCCCCCTCCTAGTGCCTCAAACTCGGAACCGGTTGAAACCGGTTCAGACTGGGAGATTCCATCTCGGTTGAGTTTTCAGCCCATGGCGCCGCGGAGCGTTTGGAACCTGGGCCTCCGCCCCCAGCCCGCTCGCCCATTGGTCGGTTCCAGCCACAGCCGCGCCATCAGCCTATTTGTTATTGGCCCGGGCGCCTGTCAATCCCACCTCAAGGCTCCACACGAGCCCGCCGCTTCGGCCCCCGCCTCTTTTCAGCCCGATTTGCCCGCAGAGTGGGGGAAGGGAAGTGAGGCGGATCGAAAAGGCCAGAGGAGGGGGGTGGAGGAGGAGGAGGTGGGACGAAAAGGAAAGCCGTGCAGAGAAGAGAGCGAAGAGAAAGTGCGTGGAGGATTGGTTCGAGTGAGCTGTCAATCAAATGCAGCCCGCCCTCGACTGCCCTTCCCCCTCCCGCCGATCCCCCGCCCGGTGCTTAGTTCGCAGGCCCGGCCTTTCTGCTGCGCTCATTGGCTGGGCGCCTTCGGTGACGGAGAAGGTGGGGCGCTGTTCGTGAGCTGGTGGTGGCGCGAGTTTGAGCTGGGCGCGCGGCTTCTTTCGCTCGGCTTCCCCTGGACCCAGCCGGCCCATTCCCGCCGGCTGCCGCCAACCTGCGGGGGCCTGAGTCCGCCGGGATCACTATCCGCCCCTCGGATGGGGGCTGCGCTCGGAAAAGGGCAGGCACAACCAGTTGTTTTTAAATAGGGGAGGGGTGGGAAAAGGAGCGAAAAGAATATTTCGGAGACCAGTTGTAGGCCCCGGATCTTTCTAATCCATTTTAGAGGCCTGGGTTTGGAGCCAGGGAGTTGAAGATGAGAGTAACGGGGAAACAGGTTTGGGTGAGGTCCCAGCGTGCATTCATGGCACCTCATGACCTCAGAGTACTAAAAAAGATGTCTAAATAGTTTTTGGGAAAGTCTTAAAATTTTAACTGTCTCCCCGGGCTGGTATTTGGCTGCTTCAACAACCAATGCTTCCTAAAAACTAAAACACTGTAATAATTCCTGTTTAACAGCACGTATTTTTGCTGGGTAAGCGTGTATGCCAACTGCGTCCCACCTGGTGCCCTGGGTCTGCCACACGCTCGGTTTTTCCTTTCACCCTGGCTGTCCTTCACATACTCCATCTTCACCAAATAGTATTTTCTGTGAAAGTCACACGCACTTGGCCCCTCACATGGTTGCCTCTCTTGTTTGTTCCTAAGTTTTTCTCTGAATCAGCTTTACAGATTGTTCTTTGCTTAAGAAAGAGTAAACAGCCCACCAAAATTTGCTTGGCCCATTGTGCCACCAAGAGGTGGATAAATGGTTTATTAAATAAACACAATTCGGCAAATCTTCACTCACAGTGCATGAGGGCTAACACCAAAGCACTATTTAAGAATAACTCCCTCTCCCTCTCCCTCCATTAAAAAAATAAAAATAAAAATAAATGCTTACTTGGAATGTACCAAAATGGTACTGTATGACTTTCAAGCCTAAATTTTTATTCATTGCCTAAATAATATCAAACCATAATATATGTAATGTACTGTCTATGATATACAGTCAGCCCTCTGTATCCTCGGAGTTCTGCATTCTTGACTTCAACCAACCTCAGATGAAGAATATGGGGGGGATGCAGCAAGAAAAAAATACAAATTAAAAAACAAGGCCGGGCGCGGTGGCTCACTCCTGTAATCCTAGCTCTCTGGGAGGCCGAGGCGGGCGGATTGTTTGAGCTCAGGAGTTTGAAACCAGCCTGAGCAAGAGTGAGACCCTGTCTCTACTAAAATTAGAAAGAAATTAATTGGACAACTAAAAATATATAGAAAAAATTAGCCGGGCATGGTGGCGCATGCCTGCAGTCCCAGCTACTCGGGAGGCTGAGGCAGGAGGATCGCTTGAGCCAGGAGTTTGAGGTTGCTGTGAGCTAGGATGACGCCACGGCACTCTAGCCCAGGCAACACAGTGAGACTCTGTCTCAAAAAAAGAAAAAAATGTATAGTATAACAACACAGCATGTACTAGGTTTTCTAAGTAATCTAGAGATGATTTAAAGTATATGGGAGGATATGTGTAGGTTATATGCAAATACAGTAAGTCCTCACATAACATCGTCAAGAGCTGCTTGAAAAATGACTTTAAGGGAAAGGGTGTATAATCAAACCAGTTTTACCATAGGCTAAACAAGAGTTTTGTTCCTACAGCATATTTCTGGTCACAAAAACATCACCAAACTTACAAGTAAAGACCCAAAACACTTCTAACATTAAACATTAAAATAAATATGACCTATACATACCCTTTAAAAAGATGAATAAAAACAAGTAAAATAATGATTTACCTGCTTATTCCTGTTCAAGGTCAAGGGTGGCGAAGCCTTCGCTGCAGGACAGGGCACACTCACAAATACCCACATTCACTCAGGTTGGGACCACGCAGACGCTCCAGTTCACCTAACATGCACAGCTTTAAAGGCTAAGAAACACCCACATTCAAATGACTAAAATGAGTGTGCTTACTTTCCTCTTCTAAATCTTTGTTAGTATTTTCCTAATAATCTACTCGTTATCCTTACTTTGCTTGCTTCCTAGTGGCTAGAATCAAGTCGCTTGCATAGTTATTAACAAAACTTGCATTTTGCCTTGGTTGTTCACCATGTTTACATTGTACTCCCTCCTCCCCCTGGAAAAGATCTTTTCTGTCCATCTGGTATATAAGAGAATAACCATGTTGCATTTTGGCTGAACAGGGAGTGGTAAGTGATGTTAGAAACACAGCTTGTTGCATCTACATTAATGTTTCAGGGGAGGTAGAGCAAAGGGCAAACATTTTCCTTCAACAGGCTACATGGCTACATAACATCAATAACCCCACTGCCCAGACCATCTGGGATTCTATTGAGGGAAATACGCCCAGTATCATTCCCTTGTTAGGGCCCTTATTAGCTAGCTTTCTTCTGTCAATCTTTGGACCATGTTTGTTTAACCCTCTAGTAAAATTTGTATCTTCCAGGTTACAGTAATTGAAATTCAAGTTGATGCTAATGCAAGGCTTCCAACCCATCTCACCAGCTGATCCAGAACATGAAAGCATCCTGCCCCTAGGCCCCCAAGAACGTTTCTAGAGATTTTTACTCCTCCCATGAAAGGCAGGGCCTACACCCATAAGATCAGCAGGAGGAAGCTACAGAAGATGGACCTTCATCCCTCTACAACCCCTTAAGATTAAAGGGGAGTATTATCTCTGAGGGGGGAATGAGACAGGGAACTGGCAGGTATTACTTTAGGCACTGCTTTGGCCATTGCTTTGGACATTGCTGCAGCATTGCCTAACTGAGTCAGGAAGGCTCAAAACAAATTTTCAAACTACCTGATCAAAACAGGATGGAGGCTAGTCAAGTTCCAACCGGTTAGAACCAAGATGGTGGAGAAACTGACCACCTCTTGACCTTACAGCTTCATTATACACTTCATTACCATAAAAGTTTCTAAGAAAATCTCCCACTGCCATCATGCACCTGATACCATGACACTTCCTATTTGACCATAGTTAGTCAAAAGGAGGATGTCACCCTAATTCCTGGAAAACAACAGCCCGTACCATGAATATTCTTCCTCTTGTTTAGCCTATAATTAAGCGGATGCTTAAATAGAGGGGCAACAGGAACCATGGGACTGGTTCTCTTCTGCAGGGAGAATTATCCTCTGCTCTGTCTGTGGAGTAGATTTTCTATACTTTCTGAATAAATCTCAATTTCACTTTATTCTGTCAACTTGCTCCTGAATTCTTTCTTGCATGAAGCCAAGGACCCACTTGGCATTGGGAGTCACTTTCCTGTGTCAGGAGTACCCAGAGAAAATCCACACAGACAAGGGGAGAGCGTGCGAACTCCACACAGTTGCCCTCAGCTGGGAATCGATTTTAAACAATGTTTAATGAAATGACGTTGAAACAACTTTATTCAAGGATCTACTGAACTACTGCCATTTTATATAAGGGACTGGAGCATCGTTGAATCTTGGTATCTTCGGGGGTTGGAGAGGGTATCTGAGAACCAATCCCCTACAGATAACCAAAGGAAGACTACATGCTGATCATTTGGGATATTTACATGGTATTACCAGAAAAACCATACCTGTCTTGTTTAAAGATTTTCCCTCCATACTTTTAGCTCTTAGATCAGACCGCACTGATTTTTTGGCAGAATAGTAGGAATAAAAACCAACTCAGCGTAAGACCTGGCTTTGCTCAGAGTGCGACCTTTGGCAAGTCACTCCACCTCTGGGGCCTCAGTTTCCTTCTCACCATTTAATGAGGCTGATATTATCCATGCCTATCTTACAAGATTGAGGTTAAAGATCAAATGAATGTGAAGGAAGGTATAACCCACAAAGCACTATGTGGATAGTAAAGTTCAAATAGTGTCAGTTTGCTGTCCCCTTCTTTGGCTCCTATCAGACCATTTTTAAATCATATCCCCAAAGAGGTCGTATCTGTCTGACTATAGCAAATCATATGCAAATATTTGGTGTGTCCATTTTGCCTAGAGTTAGCCAAAACAAAGTATTCAGTATAAGTGTGTTATTAACTGCAAAAAGAAGCAACAGGGGCAGATAGTTATGTTTGATCACTGCATTTTCAGGATCAAATTCAGAACACAGGGCCGGGCGTAGTGGCTCACACCTGTAATCCTAGCACTCTGGGAGACTTAGGTGGGAGGATTGCTTGAGCTCAGGAGTTTGAGGTTGCAGTGAGCTACGGTGACAACACTGCACTCTACCCAGAACAACAGAGTGAGACTCTGTCTCAAAAAAAAAAAAAAAATACAGAACACAGATCTGACATATTATGTGTCTAATACTTTTCATTACCTTCATTTGTTGGAATCAAACAGATTTCAAACCTTGGAGTAAGATATGGATACGGAAATATCAGTAAACAGTATTGAGTGCCTGCCTGCTGTCCAGCAGAGTGTGCAAGACCTTTTAGCACAGTATTTCATTGAATTCTCACAGCAACCCAATGAGAGTTATTATTTTGCAGATATCTCTTCATCTTTCTCTCTCTCTCTCTTTCTCATGAATACACATACACAAACACACACAGAGGTACACCCCCACACACACAGTTCTTCAGTCAATATTAGAACCCACGTCTGTGTCCTTTGTCCTAGTTCATGTTGTCTCATAAAACAATAACATTCATCAAAAATATGAGAAACAGAAGCCCATAAATTACTTTTTACCACTTGTCACCTTTTACTATTTTAAAATTATTTTTAATTTAAAAAGTAATATATGATCATAGTAACTCAAACAATAAAGAAAGAAGTATCTACAGTAAAAAGTGAAAGTTCCCTTCATATGCACCTCCAAACCTTCTTCCTGCCCAGAGGGACTCTTCATTAAGGGTGTGGTATGTATACTTTGCAATATTTTCTATGCATTTACAAACATATTTGCTTTGTGTTTTGTTCAACATATATGATATCATAATACACATATTGTTCAGTGACTGGCTTTTTACCTAACAGTTCAGAATATATGAATCCACTTCATCCTTGTTAACAGCCCCAGAGCCTTCCCCATCTTATTAGTATCATAAATGATTCAACCATTTCCCTACTAAGGACAATTAAACTATTTCCAATTTTCCCTCTTACAAATAATGTTGCAGTGAATATCTGTGTACATTTATCTTTGAACACACATGTGAATGTACGTCTAGGTTAAAGTCCTAATAGTGGAATTACTGTCTCAAAAGTCATGTATATTTGTTTTAGAGGTACTGCCAAAGTGTCCCCTAAAAAGATCATATCAATAGCACTATTAGGCATCTACCCAAAAGAGCAAAAGATATGCTATAATAGAGACATCTGCACCCGAATGTTTATGGCAGCACAATTCACTATTGCAAGGATGTGGAAACAACCCAAGTGCTTGTCAATTCATGAGTGGATTATTAAAATTTGGTATATGTATACAATGGAGTATTACTCAATCATAAGAAATGACAGTGATCTAGTACCTCTTATATTTTCCTGTATTAAACTTAAGCCCATTATCCAAATTGAGGCACCACAAGATCGGAAGAAGGGGCTCCACTTGTACTCGTCATCGAATTGGTACTAACTGATGAACACTAGGGTGCTCACATGGCAGAAATACTCTCCAGGGGTTAGGGGGATGGGGGAGTAAACCTGCAACTAAAGGACACGGGGAGCATTGTAGAGGGGAAGGGCACGCCTCTAACTCTGGCTTGGCTGAGGCAAAGACATAAAATGTAACCATAATGTTTGTACCCTCATAATACCCTGAAATAAAAAAAGAAAAAAAAAAAGATTGTATCAACTTACAAACACACCACAATAAATTAACGGTGCCTGGCGATTCCCTATCAAAGCCATAGATATTTGCTATTTTCATCTGTAGATGATAAAATCATAACACATAACTGTAAGAAAGTTCTTTAAAGTCACACCTGAGTCTGATGATTCAAATGATCAATCTTTGCATTTTAATTTGAACTTTTGCCTCTGAAGACAATCTCCACTGATTGTGAGCTCTTTAAGGAATACACAAATAATAAGATTAAATGCAGAAGTCCACTTGCTCAAGGCTTCTTGGGCGTGGCTCCAGGTTAAAAAAAAAGATTAAATGCATATAATGTAGTTTAAAATTTTTAAAGTAAAGTTATGCAATAAATCTATTTTAATAATGGAATTGGTCATTTTACTATTTTTGAGAAAATTAATACCACTTTGCTCTTGCTCTCAGGAATACAAGTGACCTTGCAACATGCATTTCTTCCTATCAGCCATAAAAAAGAGGTACTTGGACTGAACATACCAGGAGTCTGACTCACTGTGTATTCAGGTATTGAGCACAAATTCACAGTCCCATGGGCATGTTCTTCCAATGAATTTCTAAGGTATTTTTGTGATTTTTTTTTTTTTTTTTTTGAGACAGAGTCTCATTCTGTTGCCTGGGCTAGAGTGAGTGCCGTGGCGTCAGCCTAGCTCACAGCAACCTCAAACTCCTGGGCTTAGCAATCCTCCTGCTTTAGCCTCCTGAGTAGCTGGGACTACAGGCATGTGCCACCATGCCCGGCTAATTTTTTCTATATAATTTTTAGTTGTCTGGCTAATTTCTTTCTATTTTTTTTTTTAGTAGAGACGGGGGTCTCGCTCTTGCTCAGGCTGGTCTTGAACTCCTGACCTCAAGCTAGGATTACAGGCGTGAGCCACCACACCCAGCCAATTTTGTGATTTTTTTTTAAGGCCCTGAACAGAAGCACTGGGAGAAATATTTTTGTGTGAATATCTTACAAAGAAAAACATTACCAATCTAATTCAGACAAAAGTATAATTGTATATGATGCTGAAGCAGGGCATGAGAGAGAAGGGATATTCTTTTGCAGAAAAATTTAACCTGGGAAGGCATAGTCCAGGTTGCATTCCTGTTTCTATCAAGCTCAATTTAGTGTGGAAAATGTTCATGAAAAATAATGAATATTCTGTCTGTTGTGTTAAACCCCGAGTATCACGAAGATCTCAATGAATAATCTACATGAAGTCTATGAAACTTTAAATCTATCAAGAGTAGAATCAGCAATTGTCCAAAAGTGAGTTGCTGTCTTTTTGAGAACATAGTGAAAAAACATCTGACAAGGCTGCTAAATCTGGGAGTTACAGTTTGACAGTCTGGGAAATTTATACAGTTCTCTGAGGTGACATTCAAGAATGGTCCCAGATTCTCTTACTCATGGAGAAATGAGATGAAGTATCATTTAACTTGGACCATTCTCAGACGGAACAGAGGAAGCTACAGCTGTTTTTGCTGAAGTATTTCTAAGCCAAAAATAAAAATAATGAGCTGGGGTTGTAGGTTTGCTATAACAGTTAGTCAGTTTGGGCTGCTATAACAAAGTGCCATGGTCTGGATGGCTTAAACAACAAACATTTATTTCTCACAGTTCTGGAGGCTGGAAGTCTGAGGTCAGGGTGCCAGTGTGATGAGGTTCTCGTGAGGGCTCTCTTCAGGGTTGCAGATTGCTGACTTCTCCCTATACTCTCATGTGAAGGAGGAAAAAGGGCTAGAAAGCTTTCTAGGGTCCCTTTTATAAGAGCACAATTCTCATTTATGAAGACTCCACCCTCATGACCTAATCACCTCCCAAAGGCCACACCTCCTAATACCGTCACATTGAGGGTTAGGATTTCAACTTGTGAATTTGCTGCAAGGACACAAACATTCAGTGCATTACAATATATAAGAAGCAAAATTAAATAGGGAAGGCAAAGTTGGTAACTATGGGTTGGAAAGATATGCCATTTCTTTCTCACATAAAAATATTTCATTATAGCACTGGGCATAGTGCCTCACGCCTGTAATCCTAGCACTTTGGGAGGCCAAGGCAGGAGGATCACTTGAGGCCAGGAGTTTGAGACCAGCCTGAGCAAGAGTGAGACCCCTCTATACTAAAAATAGAAAAATTAGCTGGGCATGGTGGCCTGTGCCTATAGTCCCAGTTACTTGGGAGGCTGAGGCAGGAGGATCTCTTGAGCCCAGGAGTTTGAGGTTGCCATGAGCTAGGCTGACGCCACAGCACTCACTCTAGTCCAGGTGACAGAATGAGATTCGTCTCAAAAATAAATAAATATTTGTTGAATTAATGAATTAATATTTTTTAGCTTTTACAATCATATGAAGTCCTAGAAATTAATGTTGATGAGAAAGATGCTACCAGATATGAAATACTGTGACTCTATGACTGAACAAAAAGAGAAAAGCTATTAGACACCACTCTAAACTAGGCCCATTATTACACTTTCTTTAATTGTCACCACTTAGTAGGTCTATCTGACTCTCTGTCCTACATCATACAGTCTGCCTAGTGCTCTAGTTTCTGATCACAAGAAGGATGCAAATATTATCACCAAGCTTAAAAAGCAGATAAGAATAGTAATATATAATCATATTTTAATGATATTTCATCAAAATTATGTTTCAAAACTTTATTGTCATATAACAAAATAGATTCTATGAATAACAACAATAAAAACTATTCTATCAGGTACTATGACTAGAAAAAATGAAGAACCTAGCAAAGTTAGTGAATCTATTTCAGTAGTTCTCAACAGAGGGCGTTTTTATTGGTAGGTCAGAAGGTGAAAGTAATAACGAAAACAAGTATAATAATGGCTAACATGGAAACATTTTTGGTTGTCACAACTGGTGGGGGGGGGGTATGCTACAGGCATCTAGTAGATAGAGGCCAGGAGTGGACACCCTGCAATGCACAGGACAGTCCCCTACACCAAAGAATGATCAACCCAAAATGTCAATAGTGCAGAGGTTGAGAAACCCTGATCTATTTATAAAATGTTTGAAATTATCCTGGCCCCATAGAGGGGAGTGAGAGAGAGAGAGAGAGAAAGAGAGGGAGAACGAGAGCTGGACCTCAACAAGATCAGTGCTTCGAAAACTTTACTGTAAATACAAATCACCTGGAGAGCCTCTGGAAATACAGAATCTGATTCAGCAGGCTGGGGCAGGACCTGAAATTCTGCATTTCTATAAAACTCCTAGGTGACACTGATGCTGATGGCCCATGGACCACTTTTTGAGTAGGGAGGCACTAGATTATGACACCGTGGTGTCTGTTGAGGTAGGATGGGGACAGAGATTGCTTAAGAATTTGTCCCAAGAAGACCCAAAAAATAATGTTTAGGGCATGGTATGTGCAAGTTTTTACTGGGCTCATAAAAAATACGTTATTTTTGGGTACTCTGTATTTTGTAATTCTTTCCTCCTGGGAGAAGTTTTAAAATATATTTCCAGAGCAGAAGAAATTCCCCTCTGATGAGATCAAATTAGCATCATAAGTGCATTAGTAGAAAAATCTCAGTACTTCACCCTCCTTTCAGGTGGTATTATGTTTAAACCATTTCAAGCTGATTTCTACATACTTATTGAGAATGTCAAATCAAACAGCAGATAAACCATAAGCCCAGACAGATCAGAAGGTGAAGGTAATAATAAAAACAGCAAGTATAATAATGGCTAACATTTATTGAGCACTAACTATGTGCCAGGAACTTTTCTAAACATTTTATGATATCTATTCATTTAATTTTAACAACAACTCAATGAGTAGTAATTGTTATTGCTGCCATTTTAAGATGGGGAAAAGAACAAAAAAGTTAACGTATTTGAAAATAAAGTGAAAAGAATACGAGGATATCCTGACAATAATTAATTAATTAATTGAATGAATGAATGAAGTATGAAGTAGCTTCCTAGAAAGAATAAACTCTTTCAATTCTTTTTCCTTTCCATTTGGCTATAAATTCCAGAATATTGGGGGAAAGACAAGAAAGAACTACTCTCCCCTAGAAGGACTGGAACATGTAGATATAATGGGGTGATTTTTTCAAATAAAAGTGTTTTCTAGCCTGACTCAATTGGAAACGTTTGAGTTATCTTCAAATGTATTTCAGAGCTATGGTCAAAATTCCAAAGAAAAAGAGTTAGCAGCTCTCTGGGAGGCCGAGGCGGGCGGATTGTTTGAGCTCAGGAGTTCAAAACCAGCCTGAGCAAGAGCGAGACCCCGTCTCTACTAAAATTAGAAAGAAATTAATTGGACAACTAAAAATATATAGAAAAAATTAGCCGGGCATGGTGGCGTGTGCCTGTAGTCCCAGCTACTCGGGAGGCTGAGGCAGGAGGATCGCTTGAGCCCAGGAATTTGAGGTTGCTGTGAGCTAGGATGACGCCACGGCACTCTAGCCCGGGCAACACAGTGAGACTTTGTCTCAAAAAAAAAAAAAAAAAAAAAGAGTTAGCATAAGAAGTTAGCTACAGACCAGGCGAGGTGACTTACGCCTGGTAATCCTTGCACTCTGGGAGGCCAAGGAGGGAGGATTGCTCAAGCTCTGGAATTCAAGACTAACCTGAGCAAGAGTGAGACCCCTCTCTACCAAAAAGACAAGAAAAAAAAAAACCCAAAAAACCCAGCCAGGCATTGCAGCACGCACTTGTAGTCCCAGTTACCCGGGTGGCTGAGGCAGAAGGATCAGAGCCCAGGAGTCTGAGGTTGCAGTGAGGGACAATAGTGCCACTACATTCTACCTAGGGCGTGGAGTGAGACTCTGTCTCAACAAAAACAAACAAGGCAACTAACTGGGCACCCCTTCTCACAACTCCCCACCCCTTTAAAAAAATAAAAGAAGTTAGCTACTTATTTTATATTTATTTAACTATTCTATTATCTTTACCCAGAGAAATGTTATAAAAGTAAAAAATTTATTTTTTAACTTTATTCATTTATTCATTCAATAAATATTTATCAATTCCCTGTCTAGTTACTGAACATATAACCATGAGTACAACAGACATGGCTCCTACTCTCATGGAGCTTACATTTTAGTGGGAAAATCAAAAATAAACAGGTAAACAGCAATGGGAAAGATTATTTCAGTTATGAATTTCAATACTAGTTTATCTCCTTTTTAGCCTCTTAGTAACCAGATGTTTTTGTTTCATCCAAGTGCATCCATCCCCACAGCAGTTGGCCTGCTTTCTCTTGATTTTCTTCAAAGGGCAGCCACTGATTTACTTGAGTCCAGTGTTTCTGCAGCTTTTGTTTCTTTACGACTTTTACCCATTGCTTAATTTTCACCTCTGCCCTTGATTTCCTCTTTTTTTTTAAAATTTGTACAAATTTATGGGGTACATGTGCAATTTTGTTACATGCATTGATTGCATAATAGTCAAATCTGGGCTTTTAGGGTATCCATCACCCAAATAAAGTACATGGAACTCATTAAGTGATTTCTCATTCACACCCTCCTTCCACAAAAAATTTATTTTAATAAATTATTTAATAACAGGTACCACATTTGCTCAGGCATTTTTTGAAAATTGCCACAGTTCATGGAATATTTGCTTAAGAATGGTCTAGCATGATTTACCAGTACAACTCTTTATTTGTAATGTAACCAGAATCTGAAGATTTTCAAATGAATAATATTTAAACACTTATAGCATGAAAAGTGAAGTGAAAAATATTACATAAATGTATGGGCCATTACAGTCATAATTTCAGCAATTTTAATCCCCTGTAGATGAGGGTGTATGCTATTTATCTAAGAAATGTGAAAAACAATATATATGTACAGACAATCCCAGACTTACCATGGATTTACAATTTTTTGCCTCTAGGATGATGAAAAAGTGATACACACTCAGTAGAAACCGTACTTTGAGTATCCGTATAACCATTCTGTTTTTCACTTTCAGTACAGTATTCAATAAATTATATGACATATTGAACACTTTGTTATAAAATAGGCTTTGTGTTAGATGATTTTGCCCAACTGTAGGCTAAGGTAAGTGTTCTAAGCATGTTTATGGTAGGCTAAGCTAAGCTATAATGTTCAGTAGGTTATGTGTATAAAATACATTTTTGACTTATGATATTTTCAACTCCTAAGTTGAAATGGGTTTATCCAGACATAACCCCATCATAAATCCAGGAACATCTGTATAAGCATGAGTTCATATTAATAATATGCTTCTCTACAAGCTCCTGTTATAATTGTTCAATTCCATGAATATGTGAACATTTTTTTTGTACATATATACATACATTCATTCTTCTTCCTCTTTCTTCTCAGTTTGGGAAATTGGGGGGGAGGAGGACTCCTGAAAATGAAGAAATCAATGAAAATTCTCTTCTCACTCAGTGCTTTCCCAAAAAAACATTTTGAAGGTTGTCAAAGGGGCTTTTTCACAAAGCTCTGAATCTTGGTCACTTATCCTTTCTCTAGATGGATAAAACAATCTCCTGGAAATCAAATAGTAGTAGTTCTTTTTTTTGGTTTGTTTTTTTTTTTTTTTGTTGTTCTTTTTTTGGGGCAGAATCTCACTCTGTCAACCGGGGAAGATCACCATGCCGTCATCCTAGCTCACAGCAACCTCAAACTGCTGGGATCAAACCATCCTCCTGTCTCAGCCTCCTGAGTGGCTGGGACTACAGGCATGCACCACTACACCCAGCTGATTTTTTTTTTTTTTTTTTAGTAAAGACAGAGTCTCTACTACTTGGCGTAGCCAAGTAGTAGTTGTTTATAAGAAAATTGCCTGGGCCAGGCTCAGTGGTTCACACCTGTAATCCTAGCAATCTGGGAGGCTGAAGCGGGAGGATCGCTTGAGCTCAAGAGTTGGAGACCAGCCTGAGCAAGAGCGAGAACCTGTCTCTACTAAAAATAGAGAAAATTAGCCTTTACCAAAAATAGAAAAATTTATCTGGTGTGGTAGTCTCAAAAAAAAAGAAACTTGCCTCAATTTACCATCCATCAGCATCTTTTACTTGCCAGTTGCTTCGTATATATAGACAGTCATAAATAAGTCAGAAATACGGCCAAAAAGTAAATTTAAATTTCTAAATGTTTAATAAAATGCAAGATTTAAAAAATCCTTATATACAATGAAATTTTGCTTGTGCCATAACACCATTAATACAGAGGATGTATGAAATTATAAATTCAAACTAAAATGATATTTAGCCAGATAAGTATTTTAAGACATTTTTCTTTACCTGCAGATATACGGTCTATTGGATACTGTAAAAAAGTATTTTAATATATTTTTATTATTATTACTGTTATTAAGAGATTGGCTCTGGCTGTGTTACCCAGACTGGCCTCGAACTGCTGGACTGAAGTGATCCTCCTGCCTCAGCCTCCCTAGTAGCTGGGACTACAGGAACATGCTACCACACCCACCTTAAATTATTTTTTTAATCTACTCTGAAATCAATGAAAGCTGAATTATTTGAAAATGTTTCTTAAATCTTTCCTACATCAAAGGACATATTGAAAGTAATTTGCCTAATAATTCAACTATAGGTTTTCTGTACAACCTAAATATAATTTCTGTGCTCATCACTAGTGCACTACACAACCTTTTTTTTCCAGATTGTGTTTACACCATGACAAGCAGCACTTCTTTCTCTTTCATGAATAATAATAGAATTCCATAACAAGGGTTTGGCAATGAATTTGGGAAGAGAAGGAGAGAGCATGGGCTGGGAAAATAAAATGGGCAAGCGTGCATGAAGCAGAAGCTGAAGCAGAGCGGCAACCCTGAAACAACTGGGCCACCGCTGCGGCTGGTAGGGATGTGCAGTCACCGGCTGGGAGGCACGGGCTCAGTAGGAGCCATATGCTATCCAGAAGGCTGAGTCAACACAGGCCTACAGACATGCCAGACTGAGGAAATAGAAAACAGTGCCGGGACCGGGCGTGGTGGCTCACGCCTGTAATCCTAGCTCTCTGGGAGGCCGAGGCGGGCGGATTGTTTGAGCTCAGGAGTTCGAAACCAGCCTGAGCAAGAGTGAGACCCTGTCTCTACTAAAAAATTAGAAAGAAATTAATTGGACAACTAGAAATATATAGAAAAAATTAGCCGGGCATGGTGGCGCGTGCCTGTAGTCCCAGCTATTTTGGAGGCTGAGGCAGAAGGATCGCTTGAGCCCAGGAGTGTGAGGTTGCTGTGAGCTAGGCTGACGCCACGGCACTCACTCTAGGGAAACAGGGGAGGGCCATCAAAAAAAAAAAAAAAAAAAAAGAAAACAGTGCCGGGTTGGCCCTCAGAGACAATCAGATGGGAGACAATGAAGATCACAGACTTAATTACCCAGGTGGCATTTGCATTCTTCCACGCAGAAGCATCATCTTTGTGATAAACCAATGGGTTCAACTCACGGAAGTTATGGAGAAGAAAGAAGGGGGGTCTGATGAATGACATTGGTGTAAAAAGTTACAGCTTCCTCCTACCTTACCAGTCCACAAACTTCCTTATCACATGCAAAGGTTTCAGTTCTCTGGTTGAATGAAGAGTGAGTTAGGAGGCCAAGAAACCCATGCTATACACAGATTAGTTCAGGGGTTTAGAGGGCCCCGCAGCTCCTGACCTATTCTAGCATTTTCAAAATCCAGGGTGGTCCACAATGACCTCAGTTTTCTGAGGAGTTCATGTTTCCACTGCCATGGCTAGAAAAGACTACAGACAGGTCAATGAAGTTCTTTACTCAGCTGTGTCATGAGAATTTGTCCAATCTCATATTAGCATCAGCTCTGATGCTACAGAAAGATACAAAGATACAAAACCTAGTCCTGGGAGTAAGTAAACCTATGATAGACCAGCAAGGGGCAGTTGGAAGTTTAAACAGTTCCTCTTCATCTTTCCATCAGAAGAGTTCATTTATCCCTAATGTTACCAGCCTCCAAGTGGAAAGTTTTCCAAGTTATGGCGTTCATTGCAGAAAAGAATTTCAGAATGCACCATGGAAGCCAAGCAAGCAAAAGCTTTGCCAAAAGCAAAAGTACACTCTTGGGGAGGAGAGCAGACAGGCTTGAAAGGAGCAGCTGCCCTAAGAGGAAGTGGTTTAGATCTTTTGTAGTCTTACTAATTGGAGGGAGGAATATTCAAGGCCAAGGAGTTGGCTTTTACTAAGAAGTTGAGTAGTAATTCCTAGAATTGGCTTCCCTTCCATTTTCGTACTTTATATGGTCATTTTGGAACTGTCATGGTGATTTCAAAGGCAGAGAAATTTTAAAACCAAAGTGTAAGGCTGGGCGCGGTGGCTCACGCCTATAATCCTAGCACTCTGGGAGGCCGAGGTGGGAGGATTGCTTGAGCTCAGGAGTTCAAGACCAGCCTGAGCAAGAGCAAGACCCTGTCTCTACTAAAAAAAAAATAGAAAGAAATTATCCAGACAACTAAAAATAGAAAAAATTAGCCGAGCATGGTGGCACATGCCTGTGGTCCCAGCTACCTGGGAGGCTGAGGGAGGAGGATCGCTTGAGCCCAGGAGTTTGAGGTTGCTGTGAGCTAGGCTGTCACCATGGCACTCTAGCCCAGGCAAGAGAGTGAGACTCTGTCTAAAAAAAAAAAACAAAAACCAAAGTGTAAATGATGCTGTAATTAGTCAAAGTTCACGTAAGGTGGCAGAGATAGCTGACAAGCTGGTCGAAGCCAGTTCTTGCCTGCAGTTATCAGCCCCTTTTGTTTAAGGGTTGTTTAACACCTGCACCCGATCTTCAAGCACCTGTATCCAGTCTCAGCCCTGTCTAGTCTCCTACTCTTAACACTAATACCTCATTGAGAAAGTAGAATGTAGCCTGTTTGGGCTCCTGGCCTCCTATTATTCTTGTAGAGGAGCTCAGCAGGGCCACCTGGACCTTCTGGCTGAATCTCCAAGATGGGAGATGTGAGTGGACCTCCACAGACTGAAACTAAGAAGAGAAAACAAGCCTTCTCTTTCCTCTCCACCAAGGTCTTTTTATACCCCAAACTACATTTCTCTCCAGAAGGACCCAAAGGACTCAGGGATAGGTCTTAGAATTATCTTCTGGTCTCTGTCTTTAGAGAAGCAGAACTGAGGATGGGGCCAGTGTTATTTCTCCCTTCTAGTTTTTCTCATAGTTGAATGGTGTGGGGTGGGGAGAGTGCTTTCAGGCACTTAAGCTTTAGTGGGAGTGAAAGATTTGCAAGCATGTTTCTTGCAAGGTGAAGGTGGGCATTGGGGAAGGATGGTTGCGAGAAGTAAAGAGGACCACTAAACGACCCTAAAGGGACAGAAAGAGGGCCAGTCAGGAGGACAGAGTAAATGGAGCTTCAAAGACAAACGCTGCCTGTCCTGGACTCTAGAGAAAGAAGTAGAACCCATTCAGGTCTAAGAAGGCAACTGGCAGCAGGTCATAATGAGGTTCTTAGTAGGAGAGCATGAGAGAATTTGCTTTTATTGGCCCCAGCAAACATGAAATCCCTAAGGTCTTATGCACAAAATAACTTAATTCGTTGTTGAAGGCTGCAACCAAACAACTTATACTGTGGAAAGAACTGGCTACAGAAAACACACAAGATTTACTCAGGGACAAGAGCACCTTTATTTATGAATTCCACATCTATATTTCAAATTCTGCTCCTACAGGAGACATATGACTCTGTAGTGACTCCACAGTGTGGAGGGACAGATTTGAGCTGTACGAAAACAAGTGAAATTCGCAGAACAAAACAATATTTTTATAAAGGTTGCCACATTTTTTAAAAAATTGGAGCTGCAAAATGGGACACAGAAAAATGTTTGGAATCAGGAGATCTGGATTCTCCTCCCAGGTCTACCCTTAATAGACAGAGCTCTTTGCCATTTGTGAAGTGATCAAATTACTGGAAGGTTCCTGAGGTCCTTTCTAGCTCAACGACAATCCTTAACTTCTGTGTATACCTTTCTTCTTGAAAATTAGAGCAGACAAAGAGAAGTGCAGAAATATTTTTTTCATTATGAATTTTGTGAATGGAGGCTTATGGAAACATTCTCTATATAAATTCAGTCATTCATTCACTTAACTAATATTTTGAAACCCGCCAGGTATCATGTGCTGGACTAGGACTAGGGATACAATGAGGAGAAAAACCTTTTACTTCTTTAGATAGAAAGAGACCAAATGATAAAAACGGTTTTCCTATAATTTGATCTATAATAGTTTTTAAGTAATCACACATAGTTTCATAAATTTGATGTTTGGGTTTGTTAAAATTTAATTATTTAAATTTAAAAGTATTATCCTTAACAAGTGGGGGTTCATTTAGTTGTGTTGTTGGCTTTTTTTTTTAATACTAGGGAGTGTTTTCATTAAATAATCTTGGAAGAAGTCTTTGAAGACAATTCAGAGTCCCTTGGTTAAAAATATTTATTGAAAATCTACTCTGCGCTAGGCTCTGTTGTAGGTGGTGAGGATAGGGTAGGGAACAAGTCAGGCAGAGCTCCTGCCCTCAAAGAACTCATACTCCTGGGTCCATTAAAATATGAGAAATTTAAACTAATATGCATTTATGTAATTTAAATTTTTGTAGCATGCTAGTCAGTTGCCCTAGCTTCATAAGATGGCCTTGACATTTTGCAAGTGATTTGATTTTCTGTTTTTATTTTTGTTTTTTGAGAAAAGGTCTTGCTCTGTCTCCATGGCTAGAATGTAGTCATGTAATTGTAACTAACTGTAACCTCCAACTCCTGGGCTCAAGCCATCCTCCTGGCTCAGCCTCCTATGTAGCTACAACTACAGGCTTGTGTCATTATGCTCAGTTAATTTTTAAATTTTTTCTAGAGACAGGGCCTTGCTATGTTGCCCAGGCTGCTCTGGAACTGGCCTCAAGCAATCCTCCCACCTCGGCCTCCCAAAGTGCTGTGATTACAGGTGTGAGCCACCGCACCCGGCCATCAGGTGATATTTTTTTTAAATTGAAGAGTTTGCTTATTTAAACAATTTGTGACAAATTGCCACTTTTTCTAGCACTGCTGTTAAAGTGTTCATTTTAGGAAAACGAATGTGACCATGCCACTCTTCCTTCTTCTCTCTAGCTCTTCCTCCCTTCTCCCACATTTAAAAAAAAATCCTTCGGTGGCTACTTATTACAAGAAAAAAAAAAAAAAAAAAAAAAAACCCAAGCCCCTAGCATATCAAGCAAGGCCCTTGGTGACTGGGCACTGGCTCCCCAGTCCTGCTAATGCTCTGAGACTTCCGCACTGTCCACTCAGGCCACACCGACTGCCATTTCCCAGAGTAACGTCTTCTAACCTCTGGGCCTTTATGCATGCTGCTCCCTCAATCCAGCATGTTCTTCACTCCCTTCCTCCCCCCAGGACCTCTGCTGATTCTCTGGACTTGGGCTCATCCATGACCCTACAGTTCCTAGGCCTACATCCATCCTGGGGCTTGTGTACTGTGGGGTAATGGCCACTTACTCTCCTATCTCCTGACCACAAGAAGAAATTCCAGGGCGGTGCACAGGGCTGGATGCATAGACTCCCTTAATAAAAGATGTTTGGAGGAAATGTATTAATAAGCATACGTGTTCAGATAACATTCCAAGCAGGAAGAACAGCACGAGGGAAGACAAGCAAGGTGAATTAGGGACTCTGAAAGGAATTCAGAATGGCTGGGGTTGCTGGAAGACAGAGATGACAAAAGAGAGAAACAAGGACATTTCCAGCCAGTTAGATAATTTGGATTTTATCCTGAAGACAATGGTGATTCATTAAAGAGTTTTAGGAAAGTGAGGAATCCAATTAGCATTTTAGAAAGAACATTGTGAAGAACAGATTTGAAGCAAGACTGGGAACAAGGAGATATGTTAGAGTGACTATTGTGGAAAGCCAGGGGAGAGCTGGTGATGGCTTGAACTAGTGAGAATGGCAGGAAGTAGAAAGATTCAAGAAATGTTGGGCCAGGACAGTGGCTCTCACCTGCAATCCTAGCCCTCTGGGAGGCCGAGGCGGGAGGATCACTTGAGGTCAGGAGTTCGACGCAAGAGAAAGATCCTGTCTTTATTTTTAAATAATAATAAAAAAAAATTCAAGAAATTTTAAGGACTCAAAATTGTCAGAAGTTGGTGGTTCATTGGCTGTACATCTTTCCTCCCTGGCTGAGTGATAAACTCCTAAAAAGCAGGAGCTCTGCAGTATATGACTTTGTATTCATGAAGTTACCTATGGTGTCTACCTGTAGTTAAGGTGTTCAATAAATGTTTGTTGAATTACTACATAAATGAATGAGACTTTATATCTACACACAAGATAGAGCTGACAAATCCTTGCTCTTAAAAACAAAACAAAACAAACAAAAAACTCACACAACTTAGATTTACTGAAGACTAAAAGCATTGTTTATTAAAGTAGTCACATTGGGCCTGAAAGAAGATAGAAGGCTAGTCTGTGGGGTGTTCCTGTTGTCAAAAAAGGCAAATAAAATCGATTTCTAAAATTCCTATTACTCCTTGAAAGGAGACTCTTATTGACTCTTATTCTAAAGCAAATGCTTAAAAGGATCTTATTTTACACAAAGATATAAGTCTGGGCCGGGCGCGGTGGCTCACGTCTGTAATCCTAGCACTCTGGGAGGCCGAGGCGGGCGGATTGTTTGAGCTCAGGAGTTCGAAACCAGCCTGAGCAAGAGCGAGACCCCATCTCTACTAAAAATAGAAAGAAATCAATCGGACAACTAAAAATACATAGAAAAAATTAGCCGGGCATGGTGGCGCATGCCTGTAGTCCCAGCTACTCGGGAGGCTGAGGCAGGAGGATCGCTTGAGCCCAGGAGTTTGAGGTTGCTGTGAGCTAGGATGATGCCACGGCACTCACTCTAGCCAGGGCAAGCGAGACTCTGTCTCAAAAAAAAAAAAAAAAAAGAAGAAGAGAAAAGTCTGTGTAACCAGCCACTTACAATCACATTACATAGAGGTCCCTGTCCAATGCAATGTAAAAGTATATTGCATGCCATTATGTGCTACATGTTTTGAGAAATCTTGTCACTTAGATATGTCAGAAATGTCAGAAACAGTGTTCTATGTTTCCTGTACAGAAAAATCCTGTATACTCTCAGATTCCCTCTGGAAATCTTGTAACTCATAAAATATTGAACTATGAGTCCTGAAGTTATAGGGCAAACCACCCCACAGAAAGATGTGCAACAACAACAACAAAAAGATGTGCAATGTGCCAGGTATGGTGGAGGAGGTCATTACAGTTAATCAATAACCCATTAGTGGAAATCAGCAATAATCTTAACAGTTAACATAATAAACACATTCATCCCACATAATGAATGCTTTAATTCATTATTCAACCTTAATTATCTCCACAAAGAAGTGATGACAACAGCTTAAATTTCAAAGTTCAATATGCCATCAAAAATATTTTCAAACAAGGTCATAATTAACCATACACACACACAAAAAAACAAAGTAATGAAGGCTAACTCATCTTTTCATTTGCATAAATCCTGGTGCTAAACTGGGAAAGGAGCATAAATTATTTTTTAAAACATGAAAACTGGGCTGGGTGTAGTGGTTGACGCCTGTAATCTCAGCAGTCTGAGAGGCCAAGGCAGGAGGACTGCTTGAGCTCAGGAGTTCAAGACCAGCCTGAGCAAGAGCAAGACCCCTCTGTCTCTACTAAAAATTAGACAGGTGTGGGGGTACACACCTGTAGTCTCAGCTACTCAGGAGGCTGAGGCAGGAGGATCACTTGAGCCCAGGAGTTTAAGGTTGCAGTGAGCTATGATGTCGCCACTGCACTCTAGCCTGGGTGACAGAGCAAGACTCTGTCTCAAAACAAAAACAAAAACACGAAAACTGGCTGGGCATGGTGGCTCATGCCTGTAATCCCTGTACTTTGGGAGGCCGAGGAGGGAGGATAGCTTGAGGCCAGGAGTTCAAGATCAGCCTAGGCATCATAGCAAGACAAAAAATTCAAAATTAGCCCAGCATAGTGGTAAGCACCTGTAGTCCTGGCTATTCAGGAGACTTAGGTGGGAAGATCACTTGAGCCCAGGAGTTCGAGTTTGCAATGAGCTATGATCATGTCACTAAACTCCAGCCTGGGTGACAAAACAAGACCCTGTCTCAAAAAAACAAACAGACAAACAAAAAAGCCAAAAAAAGAGAACAATCTACCACAGAATAACAAATAAAAAGTATATTACAAAACCTAATTGTTACAGATATGAACTTACCAGAATCAGTTTTCCAAAAAGGGAAGCTATCACAGGTATCTATTTTTCTGTAAAATTAAGCCTAAAAATGCATCAATCCAATTCTACTTTCTTGAAAATATTGAAAAGCACAAAAATGATCAAAGATGGGTATGGTTTAAACTATAATGTTCATATTTTTATTTTATTTTAAAGTTTTATATTATTTTTAATTGACACATAATTGTACATATTTATGGGGTACAATGTGATGTTTCAATACATGTATAATATATATCATATGATGATCAAATCGGAGTAATTAGCACATCTAACACCTCAAATATTTATTGTTTCTTTGTGGTGAAAACATTCGAAATCCTCTCTTCTAGCTATTTTGAAATATACAATACACCTTTGTTAACCGTGACCACCCTACTGTGCAATAGAACACCAGAACTTAGTCCTCCTAACTAACCGATTAACCAACCTCTCTTCACTCCCTCTCCCTCACCTCTCCCCAGCCTCTGGTGACCACTATTCTACTCTCAACTTCTTTTTTTTTTTTTTTTT
>NW_012138080.1:3994485-4000034 GCF_000956105.1 Propithecus coquereli
CGCCACCATGCCCACCTAATTTTTTCTATGTATTTTTAGTTGTCCGATTAATTTCTTTCTATTTTTAGTAGAGACGGGGTCTCGCTCTTGCTCAGGCTAGTTTCGAACTCCTGAGCTCAAACAATCCGCCCGCCTCGGCCTCCCAGAGTGCTAGGATTACAGGCGTGAGCCACCACGCCCGGCCAGGTTTCATTCTTTTTATGGCCAAATAGCATTCCATTGTGTATATATGTCACATTTTCTTACCCATTCATTCACTGATGGACACTTAGGTTGATTCTATATCTTGGCTATTGTGAAGTGCTGCAATAAACATGGGAGTACAGATACCTCTTTGACATACTGATCTCCTTTCCTTTGAATATATACCCAGTAGTGGGATTGCTGGACCTAAATTTTCATCTTAATTGAAGGATAAACACTTTACCATATGAGATCTCAAGTTATTAATTTTGTGGTCTCAAATTTTTGTTTACTTCTAATTCTAGGGGTTTTTTTAAAAACTTAATTGGCCAATTTTTTAAACAGTAGATAGAATTTATCTTTCTCAAAATTTTTACAATTTAATTATTTAGTAAAGACAAGAGACTAGTCAATTCAATATTATTGCTTTTGAAAATTAAAATAAATAATAACATCAACCATATTGGAGGTTAGTGGGCTTGCAAAGATTTTTTATCTCAACCCAAAGTAAAAAAATTCATTATACATTGTGATTCAATCCACATGTACTTGTCTATACATAAACAACCTAAACAGGACAGTAGTTCTATGAAACACTACTTACCTTGACTATGACGCATTCTGATATTTTCTGTTCTATTCTGTTCTATTTTTAGAAGACCCACTAAAGTGATGGGCTATGGCTTGCTGCTTGAAAAACTTAGCTTTAGTCATCCCCCATTTAAGAAACAGTATAGTGATTACAAACTAGGGAGGTAAATATCTGATTTTTGAATCCCAGCTCCCCTACTTCCTAGCTCTAGAACCTTGTGAAAATTATCCACCCTCTTTATGGCCCAGATTCCCCATCTGTAAAATCAGGATAACAACAGGGCCTACTTCATAGGGTCATTGTGAGGATTGCTAGTTAACACATGTAGTGTTTGTAAAGCTAAATCAAAGTGCCTACTAATTGGTAAGCACCCAATACTTCTTCTTATTATTTACCAGTCACCACGTGATTTCTGAATGTCTGTGTACAGTTCATGGTACCAGGCACTCTCAGGCATTCCAAAGACACACTGCTCTCATGATTCATCTTTTATTTGACTGATAAATAGTAACCATGACAAAATGTCTTCAGACATTGGTGAGATATTATGCTTGTCACTTCACCAATATACAGTATTTCCTTTGGTTTAAAAAACAAAAAAGTGAAGTTCTATATAATTACCAAATAGCTACTCCTCAGGGTCAAAGAATAATTTTATCATAGAGGGTGCTTATCAACTACATCAAGTCACTCTGAAAGGAGATCCTAGCATTTGAGATTCATTTTCAGGTATTTACAGCTTCTTCCTCTGGTGAGAAATGTGAGGAAAGGTGTTTTAAGAAGACATTTAAAATCTTGATTGTTGTCGTCAGAATTCTTATTCATTCAAATTTATACAGCTCGAAGCACCACATTTGATATCCACAGCACTAATTATATTATAAAACAATGGTTTCTTTCCCTTTTTTCAGAATGTCACAGGAAGAAAAAATAAGTATTTTCCCCCTAAAGTTATAATCTTCTAAATAGAGATTCAAAACTATTACTCAGCATCTATATCAGCAATAATGTCAAATTCTTTACAAGATGAAGAACAGAATAAAAGTATCTCTAGAGTTTTAAGTTGTGCATTAAATTTTATTGTTGTATTATTGTTTTTATTTTAGTAAAACAGAATCTGTTGTTTTATCATTTTAATTCTATTAACTTTGACCAAGTATATTAGATAGCTATCAGTGGAATGGAAACTCCCTAATGATACTACAATTCCAAGAGTACCACTTTCTGAACTGTTACCCAAATTGATTTCTAGATACTTAAGGCAGCCAAAGAGTTACTGTAGAAATCACACTAATTAAGATAAAAACTGGCTTTGTTCTATATTCCTCAGTTTCTGTATTTCCTTTTGCTCCTCTGCCAGAACTACATGCTTGAATATTTTGGGAGTAAAGTTCTTTGAGGCCTCACCTAAGTAGAGTAACTGTATCATGTTTGAGCAAGTGGTGTTTTGGCAGTTGGGATGGAGTGGAAGGAAGACTGTGTGGTCCACCCACGTGTGGGCTGATGGAGAGTTCTCCCCAGAGTTCCAAGATTTGACTGTCCTCTATAGTCAATTTATATCAGCAGGTAATGGGATCTATCTGTAGAGGTAATTGCCCTAAAAATGGTTGATAATCTGTAGCTGAAGAGATCTGTGAATTCCTAGAGCTAAAGTAAAGAAGGTATAGTCTCAGGGAAATATAAGAGAATGTGCCAACCAATAGGGTCATTGTGAGGATTGCTAGTTAACATATGTAGTAAATTTGTATTATAGTCTATTTGATCATTTAACACTTACTCACCATTAATATCCACAACTGTTACAAAAGTCTCCTAACCTTTCTGGGTCAGCCAGAAGGATTTTAAGAAATCCAAATCTAATCAATATTTCCTCCTGCCTAAAACCCTTCAATGGAAATCCATTGTTCTTATCAAGCCCACCAATGTTAACAAGTGTTTCTCTCCTCATTCCCTAAGGGTCAGCCATGCTGGCTCCCCAAAGACATAAAACCCCTTTCCTTGGGGAGGCAGTTGCCTCTGCCTGCAACACTTTCTTCATAATCGTGGCTACAGTAATTCAGTTTATTTTCAGTTTTCACTTTAAAAGCCACCTCCTAAGGGACAACTCTCTCAGATAGCCCCTCTGCAGTGTCTCATTGTACTTTATATACTGTTTCTTTTTCTCACTCAACCCACTGCAATGAAGTATCTGCTTAATGTCTGTGACGTCTGCCAGACTGTCAACAAGGGGCACATAACTCTTCAATGCTCAGCAGCAAGCAGAGTACCTGGCCAAATAGTAGGTGCTCAGTAGATCTCTGTTGAATCAATGAACACACTACAGCCTACTACATGCTGGGCACTGGGGGCAGGGAGCTGAGAGGAGTAAGACAGGATGTTTGCCTTCACAGGGATCAGAGTTGTCAGCAAACTACTAGCAAAGAGCACAAGGGCTTGGGAGGGAAGTAGGTACCAGGTGCCTTGGAAAGAGGGAGGAGCAAGTGCCAACTCTCAGAAAACATTGAAAACAAGCCTTTCCACTTACCCCATGCCAGGCCCTGAACTAAAACCTATATAACATTATCTCCCTTATGCAATACTCGTGACCACCACTGATGGTTAGTTAGTATTCTTTCAGAGACGAGAAAGGAACGAGCCCAAGGCCATAGTCAGTATTTGAATCCAGTTTATCCAGGTCTTCTGGCTCCCAAGCAGAAAGCTACACATATGCACATACCAGCTGACACAGTGAGTCTCTGTGTCCAGCCTCTTCGCCATGCCCCGTTAACAATTTCAAAGGGGTCCATAACGGCCAATTTAAATAGGTTTTTCCCCATTTTTTTTTTAATAGACAATGCATTCTCATGGTTCAAAACACTTAAAAAAAATAAGCATGTTCAGTTAAACATTCCCCACTCTCTCATTGGTTCACACCATATTACCAAAGGTAATCCCTGTGATAAATAACTGATGCTTTCTTCCGAGGCTTTGGGTTAAAAAAAAACAAAAACAAAAACAAAAAAGTAACTGATGCATTATTCCAGAATTTCTTTATGAGTATACAAAAATATATATTCTTATTTTGCCCCATTTTTTTCCCTACAAAAGGTAGCATAGCATACATCATGTTCTACACTTTTTTTTTTTTTTTTTACTTAGTCATATATCTTAAAGATCTTTCTTCGTGAGCACATCATTCTTTCTTGGTGACACAGTACTCCATTTAATGGATATACTATAATTTATTCAGCCAGGTCCTTATTGAGGAACATTTGGATTGTTTTCAATTTTTTGCTATTACAGACAATGCTGCAATGAATAACCTTGTACATAGGTCAATTAGCACGTGTGCAAATATATCCACGGGATAAATTCCTAGGAGCGGTATTGCTGGGTCAAAGGGTATAACCATTTGTAATTTTGACAGATATTGCCAAATTGCCTTCCATAGGGATTAAGTCAATTTACATTCCTACCAACAGTGAATGAGAGCACCTGTTTTCCCACAGCCTCTCAACGTACAGTGTTAACAAACTTCTGGTTATTTGCCAATCTGATGAGTGAGAAATGGCACCACAGCATTTTTCTCACTATAAGTGAGGTTGAGCATTTTTTTCCCTTATGTTTTCATATTTCTTTCTTTCTTTCTGAACTGTCTATCCACATCCTTTGTACATTCTTCTCTTGTTGGTCTGGTCTTTTTCTCTGGGTTTGGTGAGAGCTTTTTCTATATAAGGGAGATTAGCTTTTGCCTGTGATGTAGGGTGCAGCCACTTTCCTATAATGTTGTTTTAGGAGTTCTGACCAATGCAACAAAACGTGTATTGGATATGACATAAAAATATTCAAAAGTAGAAAGCAATATATCATTTATTTGAACAGGTTATATAGCTAGATCACTTTAAAAATCAATTCATTCACCCTGATGGCATATGGGTAAAAAATAAATAAATAAAAATAAAAATTGATTTAAGTTAATAAAATTAATTGAGTACCCCCCGATGAAGGAAATAAGAAATAGTGTTGGGCCCAATAAGAAGATGTAAGATAATATACACACTGTAAGACCATTTCTTTGGGGATTTTTGTTTTATTTTTATTTTTTGGAGACGGGGTCTAACTTTGTTGTCTAGGCTGGAGTGCACTGGCATCATCATAGTTCACTGTAACCTCAAACTCTTGGGCTCAGATGATTCTCCTGTCTCAGCCTACCAAGTAGCTAGGACTACAGGTGCACCACCACTCCCAGCTAATTTTTAAAAATTTTTTGTAGAGATGGGGTCTTGCTCTCTTTCTTAGACTGGTCTCTAACTCCTGGGTTCAAGCAATCGTCCCAGCTCAGCCTTCCAAAATGCTGGGATTACAGGCATGAGCCACCATGCCTGGCAAAATCATTTTTATATATTATCAATTAGAAAATACGATGGAAAAGATTTTGTTCACAATAACTACAAAAAATATAAAAAGTACCTAGAAATAATTTTGGCAAGGAGAGCACGACTTACATGAAGAAAAATACAAAACCTTATTCAAGTCTTCTTTATAACTGGAAACACAGGCCAGGTGTGGTGGCTCATGCCTGTAATTTCAACTTTGGGAGGCAGAGGTAGGAGGATCACTTGAGCCCAGGAGTTCAAGACCAGTCTGGGGGCTGGGCGTGGTGACTCACGCCTGTAAGCCTAGCACTCTGGGAGGCCAAGGCGGATGGATCCTTTTAGCTCAGGAGTTCGAGACCAGCCTGAGCAAGAGCGAGACCCCATCTCTACTAAAAAAAAAATAAGAAAGAAATTATCTG
>NW_012138080.1:4000709-4004386 GCF_000956105.1 Propithecus coquereli
CCGGCTAATTTTTTCTATATATTTTTAGTTGTCCAGATAATTTCTTTCTACTTTTAGTAGAGACGGGGGTCTCGCTCTTGCTCAGGCTGGTTTCGAACTCCTGAGCTCAAACAATCCGCCTGCCTCGGCCTCGCAGAGTGCTAGGATTACAGGCGTGAGCCACCACGCCCGGCCTACACTATGTTTTAATTTTAAAAAGATGTGTCATGAAGGTGGATTTCACTCTAACAGATGTTAACATATATTACAAAGTAGTAATAATTAAAACAGTGTGGTTTAAGTGCAATGTTAAAGAGACAAATCAGTAACCCAGAAATATACCCAATGGTAAATAGGTAGATGATATATAACAACATGATACATAAAAGAAGCACACAAGATAATTGGGAAAGAAAAATTACAATTCTAATAAGAGCTAATGCTTATGTAGTGCATATTCTCTGGCACTCTTCTAAATTCCTTTGTATATCAATTCAATTAATCTTCATATCAATCCTATGAGGTAGATACTACTTTACTGATGAGGCAACTGAGGCATAAGGAGGTTAAGTGATCTGTTCAAGGTCGCCCATAGAGCTAGAAAGTGACGGGGCAGGGCTTAAACCCAGGCAATCTGGCTACAGAGTCTGTGATCTTAACTATTTGTAATTAGAATAACTAGTTACTAATTTGTAAAAAGGAAAAAAAATAAAAATACAGGAAAACAATAGTATAATAATGCATGTTTGAAAGTCTACTATGGAACAACATAGAGGCGCTCTTATGTAATCCCTGTTTTCTTTCTTCAACTCTGCATTGGTTGAAGTCTTCTACAATGAGTACATATTTCTTTAATAATTTAAAGAACAAAATAAATGGGAAATTTTGAATTAAAAAGTCTGTGACTGTGCATAAATTATCTCTTACCTTGTTTATCCAGTTGAAATGATATACAATTAATTCTTTCTTCTTATCCCTCTTTCAAAGATTGGTGATCTGTTTAGCTTCCTTAAAAACACATTTGATCTCCTACTGTTCACCCTGAGTGAAAATGGACAAGGAAAATCCTATAAATTAGGATAATTTGGGATATTATGGACGTAATTTCTCATCATATGAAAGTTATTAAAAACAGCAGGTTGTTCGGCCAATAGAATTGAATAAAGATTGTCAAGAAAGGAAAACTGGAAAGACCTAGGTTCTAGTAAACTTAAAGTATATTTATCGGCAACTTTCTTTTTTTTTTATTGCTACAGAACTCTTTACTCACCCCTGCCACCACTCCCTTCCCACAAGAATGTGCAACAAGACATCTACAAAGCCAAAATGATAACCCTAACCCATCTCTAGCATACTCCTAGTTTTGTTAAGAACCTCAGTTGTGGGTCTGGACATTAGCTAAAATATGAAATGAAAAAGATACTCAATACATTTATTCAGCTGTGGGATAGAATTTTCAACAAATGAGGAAATATTTTAAAAAATCAAATTCATGTTTTTTTTAAGTCTCTAAAAAAAGTAAAGTACATGATAAAAGGCCAGGCGCAGTGGCTCACACCTGTAATCCTAGCACCCTGGGAGACTGAGGCAGGAGGATCCCTTGAGCTCAGGAGTTCGAGACCAGCCTGAGTAAGAGTAAGATCCCGTCTCTCTTTAAATTTTAAAAGAGACCTACTGAAAAAGAAGAATGTCTTAGTCTCCATCACATCACCCACAGCTGAATCTCATTAGCTTCTGATCCCAGTTAGTCCCTATGAATAAATCCTCAAGGTCACAGATTCATACCTACCTGTATCAGCTTAAGGTTGATTTCATTCTTTTTTTTTTTCTTTTTCGATTTTTTGTTTTGTAGACAGGGTCTTGCTGGGTCACCCGGGCTACAGTGCAGTGGCGTCCTCACAGCTCACTGCAACCTCAGGGAAAAAAAAACAACACAAACTCCTGGGCTCAAGAAATCCTTCCGCTTCCGCCTCCACCTTCCGAAGTACTGGGATTACAGGCGTGAACCACTGTTCAGGCTTGATTTCATTCCTAATTTCTTAACTGTGGAGATTTTTTTAAGCAAACATTTTGCGGGGCGGGGCCAGGGGGAGCCAGAATAATAAATTATTCCTCAGATATATTCCTACTTTGAATATTATTCTTTACATTAAAAGGAGAAGGCAGGCAGGGGTAGCAAACAGAGCACTGGGGGTGAACTCAGAGCAAGGGTGAGCTAGCTCTGTCTTTGGTCAGGGTGTCTTTTATTTATTTATTTGTTTGTTTGTTTGTTTGTTTGTTTTTTGAGACAGAGTCTCACTCCGTTGCCCTGAGTGGAGTGCCCTGGCTTCAGCCTAGCTCACAGCAACCTCCAACTCCTGGGCTCAAGCGATCCTCCAGCCTCAGCCTCCCGAGTAGCTGGGACTACTACAGGCAAACACCAGGACGCCCGGGTCTTGCTCTTGCTCAGGCTGGTCATCAACTCCTCAGCTGAAGAGATCTTCCTGCCTCAGCCTCCCAGAGTGCTAGGATTACAGGCATGAGGCATCAGCCCTGCGGGGGGCATCTTTTAAATGGTCATATCTGTGTCCCTCCCCCAGCCCACCTCAGCCCAGCCTCAAATTCTTCAAAGCTCAGAATTGCTTGAGGGACGACCGAGTTAGTTAGTGTCTGCGAAAATAATTTTAAAATGATCAAGTCCTCTACATCTGCCTCATGTTACATTTAAGGCCATTTCGTTGATATGTGACTGAAAAGTTGCCTTGTAAGCATTCTCTCCTGCCATTCATTGCCCCACCCAGACTCTGCTCCCTTTATGCTAAGCTACTCACTGCTCCCTGAACATTCTAGGCTTTCTCACCCCTTGCATTTTGACATAGTAAATATCTTCTCTATCTTGAAGCACATAGCTCACTGGACTTTTAGAACCTCATTCATGCCTGGTTTTCCTCCTACTTTGGTTTCCTTTTTCTGGATCTTTCTCTTTTTCCAGACCTCTAAATATCAGCCCTGAGACTCCTCTTCCAGCTCTACACTCACTTCCTTGGTGACCTCATCCCAGTCCCATGCTGGTGAGTCCCAGGCTCTCCATGTCCTCTTTCTGAATAGCTCTTTCATTTAACCTCCTGACTCACTCTCCCACTCTCACTCAGTTCTAGACCCACTGCCAACCTCAGTGCCTTGGCATTTGCTGTCCCTCTTTCCATGGTTCCTCCCTTACTTCACTCAACTCTGTTCAACTGTCATCTCTTCAGACTCCTCCCCTTGACCATCTTATCTAAAATGTCACACACCACCCCAGATCCTCTCTCACGCCTTATCCTGCTTTACTGTTTACTTATTCATTATCTGTCCCTCTCGGAGGGCACCAACTTTTCTGTCTGTTCCCTGCTACATCCCCAGAACCTAGAACACTGACTGGTACCTAGTAAGCACTGTAACTGTCAGAATGAGAGAATGCTGCTTCCTCTAATTAAATGCCATTTCACCTGCCTAATTCCTACTAGTCCTTAAGGAGCGACTTAATAGCATTACTCTTGTGAGGCCTTTTCTGGTTTAGTTTCTCCTGTTCTGTGTGTCCATAATACTGTCTATCAATTAGAGTATCTTAACTGCTTACTTCTCTGCTCCCCTACCCCACTGCTGTGTCTTTTTTGTTGTTGTTGTAACATGGGTAATCTCTCTTTTTTTTTGACAATGGAATAATATTTTTTAATGCC
>NW_012138080.1:4006259-4009965 GCF_000956105.1 Propithecus coquereli
ATTGCATTTGTTCTTTCTTTCTTTTTTGTTTCTTGCTCAGGGTGGTCTCGAACTGGCATACTTGTTTTTAACAAAAAAACCAAAAATAAAAATGTTTGAAAAGTACAATCTATAAATAAAACCAAGGTTCAAATGCAGGGTTACAAAATTGCAGTATATTTAATATTGTTTCAAGCTGATACTGTTTATTGAACTTAAAAATGTCCCTTCCTCAGTTGCTCCTCATACTCAGCTTCTTTGACCCCTTCTCTTTTCCGCCTTTGGACCAAGTTCCTTCTGCCTTCATTTCTGTCTTCTCCAGCCTGCAGCTCTTGGCCCATCACTTTGCTTGTTCCTCTGCCTTTCCACCTTCCAGGGGCGCTCAGGGCTGCCAGGCTAAGCTAGTGTCTCCCATTATCCACAGCAGCCATTTCTAACCTCCACAAACCTCTGACCCACCCACCACTCCCTCCAAGAATGACATCACCCCCAACTTCAGAGAAAACAGAAGTCTTTCAAAAGGAACTCCCCCGACTTCCTGCCTCCCAAATAACACCCTTCCTTTCACTTATTAAGGCTATTTTTTTCCACCTATGCTGTGGATCCAACTCCTCACCCCCATTCTCTTGGACTTTGCACTATTAATCATCCTTTCTGCCAGAATCTTGAATGTCTCTGGCTCACTAGTCTTTAAACAGTCAGTTATACCTCAACAATCTGACCAGCTCACAATGAAGGCTCCTGTCTGCCTTTCTGTAGGCACTTTTGTGATGCTCCTGCATCCATGACCCAACTGTTCTTGTTATCCTGGTTCCTTTTTGGCCAGCAGATTAAGTTTGCTGAATAAGCTGTGAGAAATAGCTAGAAGAAATCCCTAGGCATATAGTTCTTTTCAAGCTTTTTTTTTATCACCATTAAGTTGATGCTTTGGGCCATATTTGTGGAAAGGAATTAAGAAAAGATTCTTGAAAGTTTTTCAACTGATGTTTTTGGTTATGCAAAGAAAGTTGCGCAGGGAAAAAGTGGCAAGACTTAACCAAGTCACTGAAAATAATATTGGAATAATTGTAAAGTATTATGCCAGGATAACGATGAAGAGGATGGCCTAACTTTCTGGATTTGTTGATGAGTCACATGTATCTCTCTCAAAGCTAGTAGTTAGTGAGACAAGTTGGCAGGAATTAACAATTTCCTGAGACTCAGGGATCCAAATAACCTACCAAATGAGTGGTCTTGGAAACTGAACTGTTATCAACACTCTCGTAGACAAAGAAGAGATGACACATCATCTGCAATAAGGACTTGATGTCCTTAATGTTTTTGAAAAGGCATTCAAACTAGAAGTCATAAAAATAGACTCAGCACAGGTGCCTGGTAATTTTTTTCCCTCTATTTCCAACTCCTCTGAGTAAAATTTAAAAGACAAATGAAAATATTTAAGGCTTTTTTGGCCTTTCAGTTCACTAGGTTTCATTCCCTAGATTGCTAGTATCAGCAAACCATTCGTATTCATTTGTGGTCTCCTCCATTTAAGTGCACTTAAGATTTGTCTCTGTAACTGTTCCTCGACACTCTTGTAATAAGTAATGTCAGAAAGCAAGATACCTTGTTGATATTGAAATAGTTTCCTGCTAAAGGCCTTTGCTAAGATTCAATCTTACACCCTTAGCTTCTATAAAAAGGTGATTATAAGAAATGTCCTTTCAAAGAAATATTTCCTATATCTTTTACAAAGTCAAATCAAAGACATCCATTTATTCACTCTTCTAACAAATATTTCTTGAATCCTGATTGCATGCCAGGGTGGGGGTGCAAACATGAATGAAACTCACCCCCTGCCCTGAAGGAGAACACAACCTGGTGAGATGCAGACATATAAATAAATCATAATATAGTGTTACAGTGTCTGTGATTAGAGGCATGAATAAAGTGCTATGGGAACAAAATGACAGGGAATGAGTAATTCTGCCTCAGGGTGAAGGAGGGTTTCCCAGAGGTGTCATAAGAATGTTGGATACCGATCAAGAAGAGGTCACCTGGCCAAGAGGGAGAAAAGGAAGGCATTATAGGCCTGAAAGCCTGAATAAAAAGATGAGGAAGTGTGAGCCAGCCTGGTAAATTTGGAGAACAGTCATAAGGATAGAAAATGAACATGAAGAAATATCCAGAGATGAGGCTAGAAAAGTAGGTTAGGGTCTGAGTTTAAAGAGCCTTGAGATATAATGGATAACATCTGTAGGTCTTGAAGTCAGACTGTCCTGTGTAGCTTCTTTACCACTTACTAGGTGTGAAATCTTGGCTAACTGAATGTCCTAGGCTCCATTTCCCCATCTGTAATAGAAGAATGCACTCGATCAAGGGTATTCGCTGAGCACCTACCAGAGTAGATGGGGCCAAGCACAGTGATTATAATGCCACCTTATAGGGCTGTTGTGAGGACAAATTAATAAATGTAAACCATCTTGAATGCTGTCTGAGCCACGGTAACTACTAAATCTTAGTTTATTAAAATGTTAAAATGTCTTCCTCTATGAGAAAGAGTATGCTGTTTATCCTGAAAACAGCAGGAAGCCGCTTAAGATTTCTAGGGAAGGAGCAAGATTGAACTTCATTTTAGAAAGATTATTGGCTATGGAAGAAGACAGAGGGGAAGAGTAGAGAGAGTGACAGACTGAAGATGGGAAGAACAATTAGAAGGTGATTCACATGGATAGAGATCGAGGGCCTAACATATGTGTGTGTGTGTGTGTGTGTGTGTGTGTGTATGTATACACACATATATGTTAGTGGCGATGGGGTTGGAGATGAAAGGCAGAGACTGGAGAAATGTTTAGATGAGAGAATTTGATAAGATATGGTGGAGGTGGCGATGAGGAATCAAAGAAGACAGTCACATTTCTGGCTCAGGTGACAGCATTAATGGTACCATTAGCTGAGACAGATAATGAAAAAATAGATATCAGGTGGGCAGAGGTTAGAGTAAAAAATGGTAACAGATTGTCCAATGTAGGACATAGGAAAGAGAGGTAGATTGGGTAGATTGGGAGGTGAGGATAATGACTTTAATATGGTACGTGTTGCCTTCAACATGAGAATAGATAGGGAGAGGTAAAAAGGAAAACAAAACACAAACACAAGACTGGACTTCAACAGAGAGGGGGGCTTAGTGTGGGAGATTTGGGAGTCACCGTGGCATATACTGGTGTTGAATCATGGGTCGAATGAGATCTGCCAAGACAGGCTTGAAGAACACTAACATTTCCGGGGGTGGGCTGAGAAACAGAGGCAAGGAAAGGAGCCTTAAAAGGAGCAAAAAGAGGAGGGACGAGGGCCAGGAGAAGGTAGTATGGAAGCTAAAGGAGAAGAATTTCAAGGAGGGAGCTATCAATCATTTAGCTCTATAGAGAGGCCAGGGTCAGTGGTAGCTTAGAAGCCAAGCCACTGGAGGCGAACTACCTGGCTCAAACCCTAGCTCTGCTTTTTGGTGGCCGTGTGGCCCTGGGTGAGTTGTTAATCCTTTCTGTGCCTCATCTCCTCTTCTGTAAAATGGAGTTGATAATTCTACCCACCTGGTAGGGTGCTTGTGAAAAGGGTTATATGAACTGATATACAGAAAGTCTTAGAATAGGGCCTGGCACTCAGAGAGTGCTGTATAAGTGTTAATCAGTATTAAATGATGGGGTAGATTTTCAAGTAAGAAGAGCAATTACAAAACAGTCTCGGCCGG
>NW_012138080.1:4010015-4011459 GCF_000956105.1 Propithecus coquereli
GAAAAAAAGTCAAATAAATTTCTTTTTTTCCTATGTCTTTGTCTTCTTTTTCTTTTTTTTAATTTCAAAATATAAGGGATTACAAATGTTTTTGTTGCATGGATAGCTTTTATAATGCTTAAGTGAGGGCTATTAGTGTGCCCATCACCCAAATAGTGTTCATTGTACCTATTGTACCTACCTGAGGGGTAGGTTTTTACCCCTCCCCTCCTTCCACCTCCCCTTCTTGATTTTCAATGACTTTTACTTCTCTCCGTGCCCATGTGTGCATCGATTAGTTCCAAATTATTAGAGAGTACATGTGGTGTTTGTTTTTCCATTCCTGAGATACTTCCCTTAGGATAATGGTCTCCAGTTCCATGCAAATTGCTGCAAAAGACATTAATTCATTTCTTTTTATGGCATGACATATATATACCACATTTTGTTAATCCACTCAAGAATTGATGGGCACTCGGTTGATTCCACATCTTTGCGACTGTGAATTGTGCTGCAATAAATTTGTATTCTATTATTAACTCTTTGCCTGTCATATGAATTGCAAATAGTTTTACCAGTCTTTCGCTTTTGATTATAGTTTTTGTGCCTTTTTCATTGTTGTCATTGTCCTTCTGTGTCATCAGATATATCTTTTTCTTATCATTTTTTTTCAAGTATACTTTATTTTAGAGGTGGGGGGGTCTCACTATGTTGCCCAGGCTGGCCTTGAACTCTTGGACTTATGGGATCCTCTTGCCTCAGCTTCTTGAGTAACGGACACTACAGACTCAAGCTACTGAGCCTGAGAATCTTCTTTTTGGGCTTCTGAGTTTCCCCAGTTGCTTAGGTCTCTCTGACAATACATTTATATAATTTTTTTTTACATTTTCTTCTAATTATATATCATAACTTTAAAAAAAATCTTTAATCTACCTAGAATATGTTTTAGCATTTGGAATATAGGAGGTAGAGTCTACTCTTATTTTCTAAATGTTAAATAAGCATACAAGACAGAATGTTTACTTTAGCTCTCATGCCCGACATAAAAAAATGAACTCATTTCTTTCCCACACCTGTGGAGACCTATCCATGGGATTTCCCAAGTGCTGGCTCTTTTGGTGGGTCTTTATTCATAACTGAACAGACTCCAGAATCAACTGCATTTCTGGCTCCAGTTAGAATGTATTATAAATGTAATACAAATCTACTGTGGACAATACAGAAATGTGCTCTTAAAATGATAGTATGACTTCAACAGTAAATCCGTGACCCAGCATCTTATCAAGAACATGACTACACATTTTTGTTCATTTGATATAAAAGTCTTTTTCAGGCTGGGCACAGTAACTCAGCATTTTGGGAGGCTGAAATGGGAGGACTGCTTGAGGCCAGGGGTTTGAGACCAGCCTGGGCAACATAGTGAGACCCTGTCTCTAATAAAAAAATAATAATAATTACAAAAAAA
>NW_012138080.1:4022675-4024703 GCF_000956105.1 Propithecus coquereli
TCAAACGATCCATCCACCTCAGCCTCCCAGAGTGCTAGGATTACAGGAGTGAGCCACTGCACCCGGCCTTGTTTCTTAATATTTCTATTGCCTGTAGTATAGGAAATGAAAGAAGGGAGGCAGTTTAGAAAGGGTGACAATAACTTCTATTTTAGAAAGTCTGAATTTGAAGTGATGGAAGTCCATCTGAATAGTGATATATTTTTGGCCGCAGAAACTTTATTATATACATGTCTGAAGACTAGTATGAATATTCAAACCCTTTGATCTTATAATTCTTCTGTTAGAAGTTTTTTATATGGAAATTACACAAAAGAGGAAAAAACTAGAAAAGTGAAATAATAAAAAAAGGAAACAATCTCATTGTCAATAACATAAAAACAGCTAAGTATATTACCTACTTGATATGCTATACTAGATTATTATGTAACTATTAAAATATGGTTATGAAGACCATGGCAATATGGTCTTGACATAATATTAAGAGAAAAAAGCAAAATACTAAAGTGTACACAGACTATGATTACAAATTATTTAGACATAGACACAGACCACACACACACACACACACACACACACACACACACACATGAAAAAGGAATGGAAGGAAAAGCCCCAACATGCTTTGAAAAAAAAAAATGAATAAAAATATTCCAAAATAATACCAAAGTTTGTGGTGGTTTCAATTTTTAAATTTTTTCTTTTTTTCTTCCATATTTTTTTTACAATGCAGCTATACATATATTTCTTTTAACATATGTTAAAAGTTGTGTTACGAGCCAGGTACAGTGGCTTGAGCCTGTAGTCCCAGCTACTCAGAAGGCTGAGGCAGGAAGATTGCTTGAGCCCAGGAGTTTGAGGCCAGTATATGTATAGTTTAAAGAATTATAAAAGGAAAATGTGTGGCCAGGCATGGTGGCCTGTAATCCTAGCACTCTGGGAGGCCAAGGCAGGAAGATCACTTGAGGTGAGGGGTTCGAGACCAGCCAGAGCAAGAGCCACCCATCTCTACTAAAAATAGGAAAAATTAGTGGGGTGTGGTGGCACATGCCTGTAGTCCCAGCTATTCAGGAGGCCAAGGCAGGAGGATCGCTTGAGCCCAGGAGTTTTAGGTTGCTGTGAGCTGTGATGACACCACTGCACTCTTTCCCGGGCAACAGAGCAAGACTCAGTCTCAAAAAAATAAAAATAAAAAGGAAAATGTGTATACTTAGCACCCAACATTTAAAAAGTAGATCCTTGTCAATACATTTGAAACTCCTCATGGTGCCCAATCTCAGTCATGTCCCCTCCTTAACCCAGTATAATCATCACCATGAATTTTGTCCTTAACATTATTTTATTTCCTCCAGTTTTACGATACATATATGTGTTCTTAAACAATTCATGTTTTCATTGTGTTTTTCATATTGTATGTATTCCTCTCTGGGTTTCCTTTCCCCCACCAACATCACATTTGTGAGATTCATTCCTGATGTGTGTGTCTGTAGAACATTTATTTTCACTTTTATATAATATTCTATCATGTGAATATAAAACCACTATCGTTAAAAGATAAACTTAGGCACATTAACCTTTTAATAAGTTTATTTGAGCACTCAGCAATTCATGAATTGGGCAGTCCCAGTAAGTGGTTCAAGGCTCCACCAGAGAGGGTTCAAGGAGAAAACTTTTCTTCTTTCTTTCTTTTTTTGGGGGGCTGGGATCAGGTCTTACCATGTTGCCCAAGTTGCACTCAAACTCTTGGGCTAAAGTGATCCTCTGGCCTCAGCCTCCCAGATGGCTGGGACTATAGGCATTTGTCCACCTGGCAACGAGAAAACTTTTATAAGGTGTTTGCAGAAGCAAGACAAAGAAAATACTGATAGGTTAAAGTGGAAAGTCTCTCATTAGAGGTTAGTTGGTAGTTTCTGACTGGTTAAATTTAAGTTTAATTTTACTGTCTACACTGAGTTGGGTTTCAGTTTCCTCAAGTAGGTGCTAGGGCCATCTTAGACTAATGGCCTCCCAATTCATATATATATATAT
>NW_012138080.1:4024908-4026649 GCF_000956105.1 Propithecus coquereli
GCTAATTTTTTCTACATATTTTTAGTTGTCCAGATAATTTCTTTCTATTTTTAGTAGAGACAGGGTCTCGCTCTTGCTCAGGCCAGTCTCGAACTCCTGAACTCAAACGATCCACCCACCTCGGCCTCCCAGAGCGCTAGGATTACAGGCATGAGCCACCGCACCTGGCCCCAATTCATATATATTTTTTAACATTATCCATCCTACTATCAATGAGCATTTGGGTTGTTTCCATTTTTTTGCTCTTATGAACAGTGGAGCTTCCTTATACATGTCTACGGGTGCACTATGCCAGAGTTTGTCTAGGATATGCAGCTATCAGTGGTAGCTGGATACTCACATTCTTCAACTTTCTCAACTAATATCTAATTGTTTTCCAAGGTAATTGCACCAACTTAAATCCCATCAGCAGTGTATAACATATCCTTGCCAGCTTGTGTTATTATATGATGTTTTTCCTTTTTCCCTATTGGAAGGTTATAAAGTGGTGTCTCATTGCGGTTTTAATTTTCAGTTCTCTGATGACTAATGAGGTTGTGTGCACCTTTTCATATGTTTATTGACCATTTAAGGTTTCCCGTCTATGAAATGCCTCTTTATATCTTTTACCTTGCTTAGTTATATATCTTTTGGCTAAGCATTTTGTAAGTACTTAGGCAAGGGTTTTTGCTCATGAATCCTCACATTCTACTGCTTTGAATCCTTTTTTGGAGCAAGAGATCTATATATGTTAATGAATCTTTGTTACTGTGTTAAGGTGCCTATCTATAGAGTTAAAGGAAAAGAAACACATTTCTAAGTTTCCTAACCTTTAGCAAAGTGTTATGCATCCACAGCCAACACAATTATTTTAGGAATGACCTTGATTCTGGCTTTAGTTCACAAATACTATCTGAAAGCAGCCTTAGTTTTATCAGTTACAGAGTTGCTTGTTATTTTTTAAATCAAAATTAGCATTTGAAAAGAAAGATTACAAAGTGAGGTGCTCGTAGTTTAGCCCTTGCCACATTAAATGTAGCACACAGAGCAGCAGCAGCAGCGACTGGGAGCTTGTAGAGTGTGGACTCTTGCCTCACTCCGGATCTACTGAATCAGAACGTGCATTTTAAACTGTCCCCAGGTGACTCCTTGGCACTTTAAAGTTTGAGAAAGGCTGGTTAGCTAAATGGCGGTAGACACTACGTGTAGAATCTGGTCGGCACTGCGGATGAAAGAACATCTTTGTTGCTGTGTGTAAAGCCTGGCGTTCTTAGACATAAGTGCTTGAATCTCCAAGGGTCCCTAAACAATCTGGCCTGAAATAGATCTAATTGAGGTCCTACTTATTTATTTATTTTTTCACGCTCATCTATATACAATTGATACAACTCTCCATTTCGAGTGTTTGATTCAGTCTGACAGTCTTACATTAACTAGATGAGTTCAACTAATAGACTTTTGAACCCTAGGACCATAGAAATCGTTTGTACCAACACTCTCATTTTACAAATGAGACAAATGAAGCATCATGCAATTAAGGGAGAGATCACACAGCGGTTCGTAGTAGAACGGGAGTCCCAGTCTTAGGCTTTTGCGATTAAATCACAGGCCTAATCACAGCTCTCCGCTTACATCTTCTGGCCTGATCTAGATAAAACTCATTTTTTTTTTGATGATTAGGGAGATAAATTAATATTTAAGGAAAATAGCCCAGAAATCCAAAAACAACATAGAAAGCCACTTTCTTTCTCTTTTTTAATTT
>NW_012138080.1:4027464-4042258 GCF_000956105.1 Propithecus coquereli
AGTTCTGGAGGCTGGGAAGTCCAATATCGAGGTCTGGCATCTGGCAAGAGCCTCCTTGCTGCATTATCCCATGGCAGAAGGTGAAAGGATGAGAGAGGGCTAGAGAGAGCAAGAGTGAAAGCCAATTTCCTTAATGAAAAGATTCCATAACATCCACCCTATAGCAATTGTTAAGCAGCAGAATAATTAGGTACCCCCATCTTCAGTGCCTCTTTCTAACTCCAGTGCAGTCAGGTTTTAACCTAAATAAAGAAGCCTCTGACACTCAGACTTCTCACTATATCCTATTCTAGAATTTAAAGATTTAAATTTAACTTAATCCCTAAATTACATTGACTGAAGCCAATTCCACACTCACTGCAGCGGCCCCACCCCCAGAAGGGCAGGAGTGGACGACCCTATTGTTCTGGGCTTCCTCTCTTTGTCCACTCCCAGCCTCCGGCAGTCATCTTAAGCCCTGCTTCGCCTGCTCTCAGAGATCTAAAAAAGACCTGGGGTTTTCCCTGCCCACTGGGCTAGTTTATGACAAACACTGTTGCTCCCCTATTTTAAAACTTCCTTTTCCCCGTTAGGAGCATTTCCGTGGTCACTGAGGACTTTTACAACTAATAATAAACACAGCGATTCTAGCAACTCAAAGGGATTCACATATACTTTTTTTAAATGATGAAAGAAAGATACAAATAAACTTCCAGCAGCGTTATCTCCTGGGAGGGGGTGGGACTGGGTAGAGGGAGGTCAAGGGCACTTTCATTTTCTCTGAATTGTCAGAATACTTTGCAAAGAAAGTATATCAACTTATTACTTAAATAATCGAATTAAATAATGATGGAAAAACCAGAAGAACTATAGATCATATTAAAATTTTAACATATATAGAGAAGGAAGTAAAAGTTGTCCATTCCTGATTCCTCAACCCATGTGCCAGAAGAAGCCCTGTTAGCAAGTTCTTTTGTGTCCTTCCATTAATGTTCTAGGCACATAACCACACCCATCTTTCTGTCTTTACAAAATGGAATTATATACAAAGCATGGTTTTGAACTTCCTGTATTCACCCATTGTTGTATCTCAGGTGGGATGGCTTTTACCAATGTGCCACATTCTTTTTTTTTTTTTTAATAAACTCTATTTTTTAGAGCAATTTTAGGTTCATAGCCAACTGAACAGAAAGTACGGAGTTCCCTTACACCCTTTTCCCCTAACACGCACGGCCTCCCCAGCTATCGATATCCCCTACCAGTGGTACCTTTGTTACAATGGATGAACCTACCTTGACACATCACTGTCACCCGAAATCCATACTTTACATTAGGGTTCACTCTCAGTGTTGTACATTCTATGGGTTTGGACAAATGTATAATGATATATGTGTCCACCATTGAAGTATCATACAGAATAGTTTCACTGCCCTAAAAGTCCTCTGTGCACCACCTTCATCCCTCCCTCCACTCAACCCCTGGCAATCACGCATCTTTTACTGTCTCCACAGTTTAGCCATTTCCAGAATGTCATATGGGTGGAATCATACAGTATATAGCCTTTTCAACTTTGCATCTTTCAGATAGTAATATGCATTTAAAGTCCTCCATAGCTCTTCATGGCTTGATAGCTCATTTCTTTTTAGTGCTTAATAACATTCCATTGTCTGATGTACCACAGTTTATTTGTCCATTCACTACTTCAGTGCATCTTGATTGCCTTCAAGTTTTGGCAATTATGCATACAATTAAACATAAACAGGTTTTTGTGTGGACATAAGTTTTCAATTAATTGGAGTAAATACCAAGGAGCATGATTGCTAGATCATATGGTTAGAGTATGTTTGTTTTGTAAGAAACTGTCAAATTGTCTTATAAAGAGGCTATACCATTTTGCATTCTCACCAGCAATGAATGAGAGTTCCAGGTCGGATGCGGTGGCTCAAGCTTGTAATCCTAGCACTCTGGGAGGCTAAGGCAGGAGGATCGCTCGAGGTCAGGAGTTCGAGACCAGCCTGAACAAGAGTGAGACCCCATCTCTACTAAAAATAGAAAGAAATTGTCTGGACAACTAAAAATATATAGAGAAAAAATTAGCCGGGCATGGTGGTGCATGCCTGTAGTCCCAGGTACTTGGGAGGTTGAGGCAGAAGGATTGCTTAAGCCCAGGAGTCTGAGGTTGCTGTGAGCTAGGCTGATGCCACGGCACTCTAGCCTGGGCAACAGAGTGAGACTCTGTCCCCCCCAAAAAAAGAGAGTTCCTGTTGCTCTACCTCCTTGTCAACATTTGGTGCTGTCAGAGTTCTGGATTTTGGCCATTGTAATAGGTGTACACTGGTATCTCGTTGTTTTAATTTGCAGTTCCCTAATGGCATATGTGTTGAACATCTTTTAATATGTTTCCATCTGTATATCTTCTTTGGTGAGGTGTTTGTTCAGGCTTTTTGCCTATTTTTCAGATTGGGTTGTTCATTTTGTTGAATTTGAAGAGTTCTTTGTGTATTTTGGATAATAGTCCTTTGTCAGATGAGTTTTTTACATATATTTTCTCCCAGTCTGTGTCTTGTCTTCTCATTCTCTTAATGCCCTACTCTTTTTAATGGGTGTATAGCATTTCACTGAGTATCTTAAATTATTTAACGAGTTCTCTCAAGAATATTTAGGTTGTTTCCAGTTTTTGTTATTAAATGTTATAATGAACACCTTCAAACAACCATATTTGAGTAACTGTGTAAATATGTATGTGAAATAAATTTCTGCTAGAGGAATTCCAATATCAGAGGTCATATACATTTAAAATTGTTATAGCCAACTTGCTTTCCAAAAAAATGTAGCACCTTCAAATATAATTGATAATTTACTCTTTGTTTCTGAGCCCCTCTGTGAGGCAGATAAATAACACAGTCCTGCTAATTTTCAGGATTAACAACAGACTAAGGATCACTTGTGCATTATATATTTCATCAAAACCTGGGATTGATAGTGAATCATTCAACATATATTTATTGACTAGTCAATTACGGACCCAGCTCCCAAAATTTTGTTATTTTTCTTAAAGGGGAGTGAGGTTCAATTTCCTTTTTTTTTTTTTTTTTTGAGACGGAGTCTCACTCTTTTGCCCTGGGTAGAGTGCAGTGGCATCATTGTAGCTCACTGCAACCTCCAACTCCTGGGCTCAAGGGATCCTCCTGCCTCAGCCTCCTGAGTAGCTAAGACTACAGGCACATGCCAGAACACCTGGCTAATTTTTCTATTTTTAGTAGAGACAGGGTCTCACTCTTGCTCAGGCTGATCTCAAACTCCTGAGCTCAAACAATCCTCTCACCTCAGCCTCCCAGAGTGCTAGGATTACAGATGTGAGCCACCTCACCAGGCCCCAAAACTTTTCATAATTTGTATTCAATAAAAAGTAGGCTATAAACTCCATATAAATAGGGTGATCATATAATTTATCATCCAAACATTAAAAAAAACAGGAATAATAGTATCTATCCCAAACCAAAGAGGATTTATGGATACCTATATGTAAGCTGTTATAACAACATTATGAAGATACATTTTTATGTGGAAAAAAGGAAGATATGGAACTGTTTTTAAGATAGTACATTCTGTATAAAAATGAGGGAAATTTTGCTTATATATGCATAAAGAAACTGTAGAAGCATACTCCAGAGAAATAAGGTAGAGTGGGAAAGAGATTTTTATCTGTACACTTTTTTATATTGCTTATGTATTTTAGATTGTAAAAATATTATTTTGGTTGAACAAATTAATATAGAAACTCTATAAATACAGGGTTGGGGGGATTGAGAAATGACTTCTTAAAAATGAGTACCAAGTTTCCATTTGGGGAGGTGAAGAAGTTCTGGAACTACATAGTGATGATGGTTTGAAAAATTCTATGGTATATATATTTTGCCACAATAGGAAAAAAACTCTAAAAAAAATAAATTTGAAAAACACATACATACACACATACACATACATACATGCAAAGGTTCGTTATCTTCAGACAGAAGCAACCCATCCTAACCTATTGTTTTGTAAATATCTCAATAGATCAGGTTATGTCCCCAAATCTCTTAAGGGAGCAGGCAAGTTAAATCAGCAAATATAAGATAAAACTCAGAAACATTCCCAGGTAAATGACAAATGTAAACAGAAGTTTCATGGTTTATAAAGATCCTAAAAAGAGACCATAAAAAAATAAAAATAAAAATAGAAAAAAGACCACAAAAGAGTCAGAATTCACCAGTGCCTCTGCAGAACTATTTGCAAAGAAGATGAAATGAAAGTCATCTAAACAGAAATAGATCCTGGTAGAAAAAGATAAAATAGTAGGCTATCCTTATGCAACAGGATTTTTTTTGTGACGTTAATTTATTAATTGCAGCAATATGTTTTGCTCAGTACATTATTTCTCAGCCTTCACACAACCCCACCCACCCCACTTTACACAGGTCCTTTGTGTCAAGGTCTTTTGAAATTCCCTTCCTAGGAATTTTGCAAGAGGGAAAGCCAAAAGCAGCTTAAAGCCAAGTGCTCTTCCTGTCTTTTGTAAAAGTGTAAGCCCAGTGAAGAGGGGAGGGAAGAAAGAGAGAGGCACCTGCCTGGGAAAGTAATGGAGTGGGGGTGGGGAAGACAGGAAAGGTTCCTGGCATGCCAGGAACTTTATCGCTATTTGGGGGCCCAGGGAGGGGAAAAGACTTCAGAGTGATTGGGGCATCTAGGATGACTGAACCAAAAAGTGTTCTGCTTGGGCAAAAATGCCCATACCTCTCATAGCAGAGTGCCATTGCACATTAGGGGACTATGTGGCCTGAGGACAAGATTTTTATGGCATTACAGGCTAGAAATTTGAGCTCTTCTCCTAGTACCCCAGATGCTGTGCCCTCAACAATAATTGATAATTTCCCATCACCTTAGTCTGTTGGGAGCCCAAATTTGGGAATAAAAGTAATATTTCCTTATTTTGCATATGTGTTAAAATTCATACCTAGTATATTAGTTTCACATAAATAACTTTTTGGAAATTTGATTGTGGTAGGCAGAATAATGGCCTCCCAAAGATGTCCCTAGAATCTGCAGATATGTTACTTTCCATGGCAAAGAGACTTTGCAGATGTGATTAAGAACCTTGATGGTCTTAATAGGGAAATATGAGTCAAAGGCACAAAGTTGCAGTTGTGTGGGATAAATAAATATAGAGCCCTAATATACAGCATAAGGATTGTACTTAATAACACTGTATTCTGAAAATTTGCTGTGAGACTAGATATTAAGTACCCTTAGGGCAAAGTAAAAAAAGTTTAAGTATGAGAGATGGTGACCATGTTCATCAGCTTGACTGTAGTAATCATTTCACTACGTATATGTATATCAAAACATCTTGTTGTACACCTTAAATATATACAATAAAAATAAATAAATAAAACAAGTATGTATGTACTAAAAAAAGAATCTTGTGGTGGGGAGAAGATTATCCTGGATTATTTCAGTGAGTACAATTAAACGACAAGGGTTTTTCAAAGTAGGAGGAGGATGTAGAAGAGATCAGAGTGACATGATATAAGAAGGACTCAACCTCTGTTGCCAGGTTTGAGGATGGAGGACGGGCCCAAGCAAAGGAACAAGAGGGCCCGCAGAACCTGGGAAAGGAAAGAAGCCTGGAGCCTCCAGAAAGGAACATGGCCCTGCCGACATCTTGCTGTTAGTCCAGTGAGACTAAATCAGATTTCTAACCCACACAACTGTACGATAGCAAATTTGTCGTTAGCCATTAAAGTTGTGGTAATTTGGTAAAGCAGCAATAGCAAACTAACACCTGGTTATGGAGCCGATTCCTTTTTTCCCTTTTGTCTCTGCTCACTAGGAATGTCCTTATCTGTAATTTGGTTTTCACTAGAATGATAGTATCTTACACAAGTGGCCACTCCCACTGCAAAGAAAGGGGCAAAGAGTAAAAGCTCTGCTCTGGGAGAAATTTGAAGGACAGATCCAAAATTCTCTTCTGATATGGAAGACCAGAGGAGTTTACAAGGGAAGTAGGGCTTGAATTAGGGATTTATATGGCAAATACAGTTACAGCAGAAGAGATTAATGAAAGATAAGGTTGGAAGGGCAGACTGGAATGAGATGCTATGGGAATCTGCTGGGTTGAGGAATTTGGATTGGGCAACCAGGAGCTACCAAAGGTTTTAGGCAAGAATCATGATGAAAACATAGTTTTGGGAGAGATTCACATAGAGATTCTGTAAACTAGGCTAACAAATACAATCTGAATGCAAACACAAAATGCAAAAAGACAGCAAGGATTATCTGGTGGAATAAAAATCTATAATTTTGGTCTTTACTGGTCAAACAAACCAAGTCATAGCTAGATGTTCTTTTCAATGTGTGTTGAATAGATACTGTTTGTATCACCATATTAGAGTATGAGGAGCATGAGAGCAAATAGTGACCTCTGAAAAGGAAATCTTTTCACTTGAGCCAATTTTAATAGGAACTCAAATCCTGAGGCCCACGGATTTATCTGTTCCAGTGCTTCAGAGGCTGGGGTCTCTCTGGATCCTCAGCTGTACAAAAATTTTTTGAAATTGAGCAAATTTATAGAAAAATCCTCCGAGTACTAGTATCTAAATTATTTATGACTCTAAATTTTCTGCCAGTCTTGATTGGGGTGTGTACACATATTTTAGCAGTTATAGTAAGAATACAAATGATTTGATGTTCTATCTTCTGAATTTAATTAGTTTCATATACACATTTCTATAGGTAGTATATATGTGTATATAATAAAATGTTTAGTTTAAGTAGATATGTAGCATCCCACATAGCTGAGGCACCACAGTTTGCTTAGTTATCCCTTACCGTAGGCTGTTTTTTTGTTGGTTCACTCATTCATTCATTCATGGTAAAACTACCCAGGCCTTGTGCCCATTCTCAGCATGTGGACAGAAAAGTTATAGTGCTTGCTCTCAGGAATATATGGTTTAGGAGAGATAGATGTGGAAAACAAGCATAGCACAGATATATACTCAGGATGAACCCCAATATTCCAGGAACGTCTGCCATGTCCCAGTTCTTCCTGAGGGATTACACATTCCCCACCTCACTGGCAATGGCAGCGAGCCCAGGACAAGGTTCCTTTTCCCTGGGGTTAGTGGGGAGATGCGCTGACACTGTCAGGAAAAGGCCATGTTTGACACTGCTGGCGGGTTCCCAAGGGTGATGGGCACTGGGTCTCCTGTGGCCAGGGGTCTCCTAGTGCACTGACTCTGCTGCAACTGGAGGGCAGCTGGAATCTGGCTAGACTGGTGCTAGGCTCTGAGTTCTAAGGTGGAGTTTGCAATAATCCCCTAGGCCAGCCTCCAGTCAGCTGTGGAGGCGGTGGGGACAAAAGGAGGCCAGCTCATGCCAGGCCCAAACAGGGCTGTCAAGGGCAACAGGAGATGTGGTTTTGTTGTCATACAGATTTCCTTGGGAGGAGGTGTGGGTGTGGCAAGCATGATGGGTATCTCCTGGCTGGGTGACTGGTAGTTGGAGGGGGATGAAGAATTAAGATTGTTTTGGTGTGTGTTTTCTTAGGATGAAAGACAGCTGAGAATCTACATATGTAGGGTTGCCTAAAATACAGGACACTCAGTTATATTTGAATTTCAGATAAATAATGATTTTTTTAGTATACATATGTCTCAAATATTGACACGGGGTTGCTAAATTTGGCATCCCTATTTATATGCTGACAGAAAAGACTCAGGAAAAAGACATGTTGTGGCCACGGGTCTGCAGGAGATTAAGGAAGGGACTTAGGTCTCTGAGGAAGTAACCTTGAACAGGACTACCTCCCTTGAGAGAGAAGAGATGAAGTTAGGGATGGCGTGGAAGCTGAGGGGCTTCTCTTTGTCTCTGAAATCAGGTCAGCTGCTAAGAGTGAGAGGGGAGGTGGGAAGCAGGGGTTGTGTGGAGAGGGCTGGAGCTTGCCCCAGCTGTTGAGGGCAGCAGCTGGGAGGTCATCTGGAGGTGACCAGGGCTGCCTGGATGCTGTGGCCCCTCTGGATGGTGGTGAGGCATCCAACAGTGGTCACCACTGCCTGGGTCTGTGCCTCTTGCTTACCTTGTGGTCTCGGGCAATTGACTTACCCTCTCTGCTCCTGAGTGTCCTCCTCTCTAAAATGAGCCCCCTCACAGGACCTTCATCCTGGGGTCATTGTGCAGATGAGATGAAGTGATAGGTGCAGAGCACTTACAACAGTCCTTAGCGCAGAGTACGTGTTCCCCAGTATTAAATCTTCATGGCTAGATGCTCTTCCTGAACCATTTTCTGGAGGAGAGAAAGCAGGTAGCTGAACTGCTTTATTTGTGTTTCTAGTTAGAAAATTAATTTGACTTTTAGAAATATTAGGCAGCTGAATTTTACATATATATATATTTTTTTAATAAATAGAGATGGGTCTCGCTCTTGCTCAGCCTGGTCTCGAACTCCTAACCTCAAGTGATCCTCCCACCTTGGCCTCCCAGAGTGTTAGGATTACAGGCGTGAGCCAGCTCACCCAGCCTAAATTTTAATTAACACAAAATTTAAATAATTTTTCTTATAATAGAAGTAATACACATGTATTATAGACATTTTTGAAAATACAGATGAACACAAAGAAGAAAATTAAAACTACTGGCAATTTTGTCTAAGAGAAAGCACAACTAATATGTTAGCCATTTTCATATATTTACTGTCCTTACAAATAAAAATATTATTTATTTAATGGCATTGTATGGGTACCCATTGTTTTTTCACTTGACAATATCTCCTGAACATTCTCTGGTCACTCACTGGTCTTCTATGACATACCTTAATGGCTACATACTATATCAATGCACTGAATTTTTTAAAAAAATAATCACTTTTATAGAATAGGTTGTTTCTTCTTCCTGGATTTTTTTTTTTTTTGAGACAGAGTCTGGCTCTGTTGCCCAGGCTAGAGTGCCGTGGGGTCAGCCTAGCTCACAGCAACCTCAAACTCCTGGGCTCAAGCCATCCTCCTGTCTCAGCCTCCCGAGTAGCTGGGACTACAGGCATGCGCCACCATGCCTGGCTAATTTTTTCTGTATATATATTTTTTTAGTTGTCCAGATCATTTCTTTCTATTTTTTAGTAGAGACGAGGTGTCACTCTTGCTCAGGCTGGTTTCGAACTCCTGACCTTGAACGATCCACCGGCCTCGGCCTCCCAGTGTGCTAGGATTACAGGCGTGAACCACCACACCCGGCCTCTTCCTGGATTTGTAAGATACAAATTAATCACACAATACTTACAGGTAATCTATATTTACTAAAATCTCATATATATTTTTTATTTCAAAAGCAGTATTTTGAAAAATAGGACAAATAAAATAATCTTACCACTCTAATGCAACTAATCCTCTGTAAATATAGCTCTGTGCATGTGTGTGTGTGTTTAGGTTAGTTCTAGTTGCTAATGTGGTTGAATCGTGTTACCTGGATACCTCCTGGAGAACCTGAGGTCATCTTGGCCTGATGCATTAATATTTTACAGGTCTGTGATTGATGGATTGATGATAGCAAAATTAAGTCAATCCACCTAGGTTTCTATCTGTTGACAGAACAGCAAGTCTGTTCTAGAGGCCAGAAAGCAAGGGCTTCTGGGAAGAAACAACTGAAAGCAGTTGTGACCTCCAGTCTCTAGAACTGGAGATAGGGTCCTCCATTGTTTTTCTTTCACCTTTGCTCTCAAATGTCTCTTGATTGGCTGCCGGTGGGTCAGGTTACCTCTATCCCCTATCTTTAACTAAAATCGTGAGCTCTCAGTAAATAAATAGACTGGCAGAGAAAAAGCCTTTTTGGTTAGGTAATATCATAGTTTGAAAACTCTGGTCTTAGACACAGTGTTCAGCATGCATTGCAGATAATTAGTCTATCAGATATATGCATTGATTGAATATTCTGCTAAATTGACTATATCAGCCTGTGTCGTTCCCCAGTGATCTGGGGCCGCCTCTCTCACCTCTGCACCTTTGGTTTGTGTTAAAGGAGGGTATCCCGGCAGTATTCTCTGTGCTACAGATGGGTGGGTTTGTAATCTGTGGATCTCTTTTAGATTAAAAAAAATCAACTCTGGGATGTGGGCCATACTTTAATTGACATCAGCCACATGTTTTTTTTTTTCTCTGTGAGGATGGTTCAGAACAGAGACATTGCTCTAACCACAGGGAGCCAATCATTAGGAAAAAACAATTCCCCAACGTGAAAAATAGCTGCAATGATTTGCAGATAATTAAACTCTTCTGTCTTCTGAGGTTCTACTTTATGCCAGGCACTTTTTGTGTACATTACTTTATTTAAACCTCACAACAACCCTAAAGAGAGGGTGTTGTTATAATTGCCAGAAATGAATTTTTTTTTTTTTTTTTGAGACAGAGTCTCACTCTGTTGCAAGGCTGGAGTACAGTAGTGTGATCACAGCTCACTGCAACCTCCAACTATGGACCTAAGCAATCCTCCTGCCTCAGCCTCCCATGTAGCTGGGACTACAGGTGCACACCACCACACCTGGCTAATTTTTAAATTTTTTGTAGAGACAGGATCTCACTAGGTTGCCCAGGCTGGCCTCGAACTCCTGGCCTCAAGCGATCCTCTCACCTTGGCCTCCCAAAGTGCTGGGATTATAGGCATGAGCCACTGTGCCCAGCCAGAAATGAATTAATGGAGTTGCAGGTCAATGTCTAACACCTCACAGCCTCCTCTTTGGCTGAACCCCTCCCTCCCTTTCTTGAACTCCTCTACTCTGTTCCAGTTTTAGCTTCTTGCTGTTTCTTATCAAGCCCACTTACCACCGCAGGGCCTTTGCACTTGCTGCCTCTCTAACCCCAGAAATCCACATGACTCACTGCCCCACATCTTTAGGATTTTCACTCAATTATCATCTTCTCAGTATGGACTTGCCAAGAAACATGTTACTGACTCTATTGAAAGTTGTAACCCCTGCCCCCGACACTCCCTATCCCCCTTTGTTTCTTTGTTTTTCTCCACAGCACTTGTCACCATTAAAGATGACATGTATTTTAGTTATTCATTTCATTAATTGGTGGTCCCTTCCCACTAGCATGTAAATTCTATGAGAGTAGGGACTCTCATTTGTTTTGCTCACTACTCTATCCTTAGTGCCTAATAAATATTTATTTATTTTTTAGAGACAGGCTCTTGCGCTATTGCCCAGGCTGGAGTCCATGGCATGATCCTAGCTCACTGCAACCTCAAATTCCTGTGCTTAAGTGATCCTCCCACCTCAGCCTCCTGAGTAGCTGAGACTACAGGCCCACGACAACATGCCCTGCTAATTTTTAAGTTTTCTGTAGAGATGGGGTCTTGCTATGTTGCCCAGGCTGGCCTCAAACTCTTGGCTTCAAATGATCCTCCTGTCTCAGCCTCCCAAGAGCTGGGACTACAGCTAACTAATTGTTGATCATTTCTACCAAGAATACAACAAAATTGAAATGGGCCTTTGTTAGGCATAAGAATGACGTTACTGCCTCTGAAACTCTCTTAACTTGTAAGAGCGTAAAGCCTACATTATGAAGGGGTATAAAAATTAATTAATACCACCTGTTAACTCATTTCTTTATTGACTTAACAAACATTCTTAGAGTCCTTTATGTGTACCATTGAGGGTTCCAGAACTGCTGTCTTTGGGTACAGAGCAGTAAATAAGTAAGACATGTACAATCCCTGTTCTTATGAGCTTAGCAAATTTAGATGCTATTTCTGGTGTTAGAAGAGTTCTTGAGTTCCCTATCAATTCTCTGACTACATAAGTAGAAGGCAAAATTTTAAATTTTATTTAGTTTCCTGAGTTCACAAAAGTTCAAAACTCAAAAAGTATAAAAGTCTCCCTCCTCCGCCCCGGCCACCAGTTTTCCCATGTCAGAGGCAACCAATGCTACCAGTGTCCTGTGTTTCTTTCTTTTTTTAAATCTACCTAAGATAGTACTTCATCTTTGCCTGTCTTTTCAGAAAATTTCTATCAACATACAACACAGTTTTTACACAATTGCTTGCTCTTTTCACTTTACAATGTATCACAGCGATCTTCCCTATCAGTACGAACATCTCCCCATTCCTTTTGAAAGGCTACATGGTATTCCATTGTATAGTGGACCAAAATTTATTTCACTGGTTGCCTTCTGCTGGACACTTGCATCTAATTTTTTGTTAATGCAAATAATATTGCAATGAATATTCTTGAAGACACATTTTCATCATTTTCTATATATGCATATATTAGTAGGACAGTTTTCTAGTTACATTATTGGGTCAAAGAGTATGTATATAAGTATTTGTTATTGTCTTTTAAAAAAATTGTAGTAAAAACCACATATCATGAAATTTCCTATCTTAATCATTTTTAAGTGTATAGTTCAGCATTTTTAAGTATATTTATATTGTTGTGAATGTACATATGTCCTTTCGACAAATATTGCCAAATTGCCCTCCATGGCGATTGCACCTATTTATACTTTTACCAACATTGTAAGAGAGAGGGCCCTTCATGTACCGAAAAGTTGAGTGCCTGTGATTAACTGGGAGGTGGGAAAACAGAAAGGAACAGGCACAGTTTCTGGAATCTAATCTTAGATCTGATGATCACCAGCTGTGTGTTCTTGGGCATCACTTACTTCCCCTGGGTTTGGCTTCCTCATATCTAGTATCTAATCTCATAGAGTTGTAAAGATCCAAAGGGCCTAGATTCTAGACCCCAGAATAAGGGCCACAGAGTAGGCACTGAATTCATGACAGCCATTAGCTATTATTATCATGAGCTGGGTCTTTCACCACTGGGTCTACAAGTACAAATTATTTAATATAACTTTAAGCTAATTTTCTCATGTGTAAAATAAGGGGATTTAAATAATAGGAGACTAGTTACCCAAAGTAAGGCCTGTAAACTCACTGGAATACTATATTTTTTTTTTTTTTTTTTTTTTTTGAGACGGAGTCTCACTGTGTTGCCCGGGCTAGAGTGCCGTGGCGTCATCCTAGCTCACAGCAACCTCAAACTTCTGGGCTCAAGGAATCCTTCTGCCTCAGCCCCCCGAGTAGCTGGGACTACAGGCATGAGCCACCATGCCCGGCTAATTTTTTCTATATATTTTTGATTAATTTCTTTCTATTTTTAGTAGAGACGGGGTCTAGCTCTTGCTCAGGCTGGTCTCGAACTCCTGAGCTCAAGCAATCCGCCCACCTCGGCCTCCCAGAGTGCTAGGATTACAGGCGTGAGCCACCGCGCCCGGCCTGGAATACTATTATCTATTAAAATGATCAAGGCATTTTGAAAGGCAGTGTGCTGTAGTAGTTGAGCATATACACTCTAACGCCAGATTGCCTGGGTTGACTCCTGGTATTCCTATTCACCAGCTGTGTAACCCTGGGATAGACCCTTCAAGCCTCTGTGCTCCAGTTTTACTCATCTATAAAATGGGGCCAATAATAGTGTCTACTTCAGAGAATAATGGTGAGGATAATGGCGTCATAAAGTTTTTAGATAGTGCCTGACACTTTGAAAGCTCCCAAATAAATGCTAGCTATTATTGTTATTAACAGATAGACATAGAAACCTAAACCTAGTTACTCGGAAGCCCTGCAGAGCCCTGACTGGCTAATAAACTTTTCTGAAACACAGATCCCATGGAGAAGTTGATGACCGCTATGGCACCTGCACAGAAAAATACACATATAATTTCAGAGGTCTTTGGACCTCAAGCTAAGAATTCCCAGTCTGGTTTTACCAGTTCAACCCCTGGATGAACATGATGACTTAGGCAATAGCAAGTTCAGTTGTGTAGGCTGCCCACCAACCTGAAGTGCAAAGTTTCTGCAAGGTACATTGTTAAATGAAAAAAGGAAGGAGCAGAAGAGTACTATTTCTGCCTTTTGTGTAAAAATATGGGAAATAAAAGAATATGTATTTGCTTAAAAGCATAGGCATAAAGAAATGCTAGAAGGTTACATAAGTACAAATAATAAAGATTAATTCTTGGGGTTGAGTAAGGAATTGGTGTTTGGAGACGTGGATGACAGAGAAACTTTTAATTTATTTTTAAATTAATTTTGAACCATGTGACTAATTCTTATTAGAAAATTAGATTTCAAAAATAAGGAAGGTATATGTATGCTAATATGAAATAATCTTCAAAATTATATTCTCCAAATCAAGCGAAAAACATCAAGGAACAGGTTTTGTGCATACATATCTGTGTCTCTCTCTCTATGCACACGTGCTCCTAGATGCACACACCATCTCTACAATTACACGTAAGACAGCTGTGACATTGGGTGCTTCCGAAGTGGGGAATCGGACAGCTGGGACCAGGAGTGGTAGGGACAGATTTTCTTTTATGTCTTTTTGTGCCATTTGAAATCAGTATATGTAATAACGTGGACTAATTAATTTAAACCTCAAACAAACATTTATGTAGCCTTTCTGGTATAAACAGACCCTCTATGATTGGCAGGGCTTGTATAGCAACTGACTGCCCTAAGAGTATGGGGCTTCAAAATCCTATACTTTGATCTCTTCATCCTTAAAGCCCTTTCCAGCACCAAAATTCTTAATCTCTAGATTGACTGTAAACTCTTCTAAAACATTGGAATTATGATTTTCAGTCTCTGATTCTACTGCAAATGCATGCAATTTTTTTTTTTTCCCTGAGACAGAGTCTCATTCTGTTGCCCGGGCTAGAGTGCCATGGTGTCAGCCTACCTAAAAGCAACCTCAAACTCCTGGGCTCAAGCGATCCTCCTG
>NW_012138080.1:4043311-4055591 GCF_000956105.1 Propithecus coquereli
TTTGTTCCTTTGGGTAGATGCCCAGTAATGGGATTGCCGGATCAAATGGTAGTTCTACTTGTAGCTCTTTGAGGTATCTCCGTATTACTTTCCACAGAGATTGTATTAGTTTGCAGTTCCACCAGCAGGGTTCTTTTTATTTTGAATGAATTAGCAATATTAACAGGGTAGACTAACATTCTGGCTGCACTGTCCCCAAAGCTGGCTATCTAATACTTTACAATTTCCTTTAGGCAAAAACAGGCAGTTCAGCTTTTTTGGCTACATGCTATTTAGGGTCTTTCAGCATTTCTTTCTTTTGTTTTGAAGTCCTTTCTTTGGGGAAATTGAAAATTTTTTGATCAAACATTTCCCTCACCTAGTAAAACATTGCTTGAAGAGGTAACAGATTAATTAGTATATTGTTTACAATTTTAATATTTTATTGTGTGGCTGTGGTTTAGCCGAAAGTAGCTGATAACTACTCTCAGATTGCATGATGGTTACCATGTGGTTCTTTGGTGAGTCATTTCCATATAATTAGAGCTATGTATGCCCTGCATAACAAAGCAATGCTCATAATATCCATTTGCAAACGTGAAGTTAAATTTCCTGGATTGAGGGTATCAATTTCAGTTTTGAGGAATTCCTTCTAACATATCTTTGGGAAATCCAAAATGTCTCTTCCAAGATGTATGAATGTCCTTGGTTTCTGATTACAGTTCAGTATGAATGGAAACTTTTCTATCAAAGTTGGAATGCAAATTTCTCTACCAATCCACTTTCTGGGTAGAGGTTTGTGTTGCACTAAGGCTATAGTTCTGAGGGTATCTAGGATGGGCTCTGCCCTCCAGTGTCCTACCTTTGAGAACCTCAGGAAGGGCAAACTTCTGGAAAGGGTTTGGGGTTTAAGGGGCTAGGGTGTCTCAGAGGCCCAGGCAGAGAATGAATAGTCCAGGGAAGTTTTTTGACCCCAAATGAACTGTGTTGTTTTCCTCTGTCCTTTAGAAGTCTCCATAAATGGGCGCAACTTTAAGTCTGGTTTTACTCAAATCTTTTAAAAAAATCTTTTGGTATTTTTTCTTATGCATGCGTGATCTCTTGGTTAAGAATATGAATAGTCAGATTTCAGCAGCATAATTTTTTTTTTTTCTCACTCTGATGCCTGGGCTAGAGTGCCCTGGTGTCAGCATAACTCACAGCAACCTCAAACTCCTGGGCTCAAGCAACCCTCCTGCCTCGGCTTCCCAAGTAGCTGGGACTACAGGTGCTCACCACCATGCCTGGCAAATTTTTTGTTTCTATTTTTAGTTGCCTGGTTAATTGTTTCTATTTTTAGTAGAGACAGGGTCTGGCTCTTGCTCAGGCTGGTCTCAAACTCCTGAGCTCAAGCGATCCTCCTGCCTCAGCCTCCCAGAGTGCTAGGATTACAGGTGTGAGCCACCATGCCTGGCCTATGCTTTACATTTAAACTTATAAAATAAATAAAATAGTGCTTTTATCTGTATTTGTTATTGGTGTGTGCTGGTCATTTTTTCCATTTGCATTTTATCATTGTCTCACTATGCATCTATATATATATCCATATACCCATATATACATAATTATATATATTAATTAGGGACATATATTTTCCTCTCAGATCCATTCCTCACCCTTCTGCTCTGCTCAGTTCCACAGGGAACTACATTCATTTCCCAGGCTCCCTCGTTAGCTGTCTTCTAGGGCAATTTGGCCAATGAGATGCACCCATAGAAGCAAAAGGGTAAGAGAAAGGAAGAAGCCGCCATGTTTCTGTCCCTCTGTCTCTGTCTCGATGGCTTCTTTTTCATGGCTCTGGCCCAACAACCCTCCTTCTGTGGTCCCATAATGGATAGCCCCAAATTGTGGAACCTGATCAGTCAACTTCTTCTCATTGTCCCTCCAGCTCTAGGGATAATAGCGAATCTCTAGGAGGCCTTACTCTTCCCTGTTTTGTTTCTCAGGTCGTCCATGGCCTATGTAACCAATTCCTAGTATCAACTTCTTCCTGTTTGAAATACTTCGTTTCTATTTTCTTGACTCAACCCTGACTGATAACATGGAGTAAGCTTTTGTTTGAAAATGACCTTGCTCAAATAACTTCAGAAACAACTGCCATGGATGATTGCCTCCATCCTTCATTTTTCCTTTATGTGTACATTCATTTATTCTTTCGCTTGCATGCTGTGTATTGAGCTCCTCTTACTCGGTAGCAAGTGTTAGGTGCTAAGGATACAAAGCAGAACATAGCAGTAACAACAATGATCAACACTTACTGAGTGCTTGCTATGTATGTTTTGAGTGCTTTTACATTTTCATCTTGTATTGGTTATCTATTTCTGGGTAACAAATTACCCTAAAATGTAGTGGCTTAATAATAAGCATTTATTATCTCAGCTTCTGTGGGTAAGGGATTCTGGAATGGTTTAACCGATTGGTTCCGGTTCAGGGCCTCTCAAGAGGTTGTCATCTGGGGCTGTAGTCATCCGAAGGCTTGGTTGGGGCTGGAGGCTCCACTTCCAAGAAGGCTCCCTCACAGGGCTGTTGGCAGGAGGCCTCAGTTCCTTGCCACCTGGACCTCTGCCTTGTATGTCCTAATCTCAAAGACACTATCACTTCTGTAATATTCTCTTTGTTAGTTGCTAAGTCCATTCAAATGCAGGGGAAGAGAAATTCAGGTCCATATTTTGGAGAGAAGAGTGCAGAAAAATTTGCACACATATTTTTAAACTACCACACATCTCATATAATTCTCAGAATCACCCTAATTTTGCAACAATCCCATTCTGTAGTTGAGGAAACTGAGATACAGATTGTTAAAGAATTTATCTAAGGTCCCACAGCTAGCAAGTGATGGAATTGGTATTCCAGTGCAGATGGACTGCCTTGGTGCACAGATGCCTCACCCTCATGAAGCTCATACTCCACTGGAAAGACTTACGTTAGTCAACCAACCTCTCTCTCTCACACACACACACAATTACAACCCCTTTAAGTCCTATGAAGGAAAAGTATAGGCAACTATGGGAGTGCATGGTTGGAAAACCACATCTAATCTGTGGACACAGGCTGCTATGTTTTGAATCTATAATTTATTCCCAGCCCAAGAGCAACTCTTTAAGGGGCTAGCAGACCAGTAGTTTCTAATCCTGGCTGCTCATTAAAATCATCTGGAAAGCAGCTTTAAAAACTACCAATGGGCCAGGTGCGGTGGCTCACACCTGTAATCCTAGCACTCTGGGAGGCCGAGGCAGGTGGATTGCTCAAGGTCAGGAGCTCTAGACCAGCCTGAGCAAGAGTGAGACCCCCCCCGTCTCTACCAAAAAATAGAAAGAAATTATCTGGACAACTAAAAAAATATATATACAGAAAAAATTAGCTGGGCATGGTGGCGCATGCCTGTAGTCCCAGCCACTCGGGAGGCTGAGGCAGGAGGATGGCTTGAGCCCAGGAGTTTGAGGTTGCTGTGAGCTATGATGATGCCACGGCACTCTAGCCTGGGCAACACAGTGAGACTCTGTCTCAAAAAAAAAAAAAAAATAAAGTAATGTCATGATTTGTGGAAGTTGTTTTTATTTGGCAAGGGAAGGCTAGTGGTATTGCATTATGGGAAATATTTTGTTTGATTGAAGAAGTCACTTTCTCATGAAAGAGCTGACTCTAAACCTTCCTTGAAGTTAGAGGACCTCTTTTGTTCACTAGCTTCTACCATTCCAAGTATCCGCAAGTAAAAGCAAAATCCCACTCGCCAATCAGTTGCCAGGGCTCCACCACCCAGGGGAGGGCTGCATAGATTAAATGAGGTTGACGATAAAAATTCTCTTTTCATATCTGACATCATTTGAGTCTTTCTGATTTTGCTTCTCTCCCCAGCCCACCCAGAGGGCTAAGAACCATTTTAGTTGCAGGCCTCCACAGGTCATTCCAGTTCCACAAGCAAAGCAAAGCAAAGCAACATCTTGTTACTGATTTGCTCACCTCTGGGAGGCTGCCTGGGTGTTCTGGGTTTCTTGCAGAGCTGGAAGCAAGTGTCATTTATTTTTGAATATCCAAATTTTAACACAGTGCCTTCCACATATCAGGTGGTCAAAAACATTTGTTGCATTAAATTGATGCACTTATTGCATTTTCAAAGTTTGAAGATGGTGATTCATTCAGCTGATGAGACAAAGACGTTAAGAGAAGGACATAACATTTGTTGAATACCTATTAGCCAGCTATATTACAATGGATATGAATTAATCAATGCAAATCTGTAACCATTGCCTGAAAAAACCATTCAGAACAGACATTTTGCTTATGGCATGAGAGAAGCAAGCTCTTCTCATGAACTGTAGTAGTCTTCTATTGGTCTCCAGCTTCCTGTCTTATCCCCTAAGCCCACCTCCATCCATTTCTAACATTGGCCAAAGTGTATTTAAAACTATAAACCTGGCCAGGCACAGTGGCTTATGCCTGTAATCCAAGCATTTAGGAGGCCAAGTCCAGAGGATCACTTGAGGCCAGGAGTTCGCAACCAGGTTGGGCGACATAGCCAGATCCCATCTCTATAAAAATAAAACATTAGCTAGGCGTTGTGGGGTGCGACTGTGTCCTAGCTACTTGGGAAACTGAGGCAGAAGGATCGCCTGAGCCCAGGAGTTCGAGGGTACAGTGAGCTATGATCATGCCACTGCACTTCAGCCTGGGTGACAGAGTGAGAGCCTGTCTCTAAAAAAATAAAAATAAAATGAAATAAACCTGATCATTTCACTCCCTTGGTAAAAATCGCTGCAGTGGGAAAGCCCATAAGGCCTTTCATGATCTGGCCTCTGCCTACCTCTCTAGCTCCGTTCTGGCTTCTTCCCAGCCCTTTCTGCCCTAGGCCTTCTGCAACTGCTGTTCCCTCTACCTGTAGGTCTCTCTTCAGGCTCTTTGCATGGCTGGCTCCTTCACATATTCCAGGCCTCAGCTTAAACACTGCTCCTCAGAAAGGCCTTCCCTGAACATTGTTTTAACAGTGTTTTCTTAGATTGTGTATTTGTCTATCTGGCATCCATCAACCACAGGGCCAAATTAAGGACCAAAGTTGTTTACATCTCTCTGTAATTCACTATCACAGATGCACAAAAATCATGTTACAAACCTTCCAACCAATCCACATCGACCCCCTCCTCCTTTATCTAACTCTCACATGCCAAGCCAATATTTCCCATACCCTACACCAGCCCAAGGCCAGGTACTGGACAACTAAAGACCGTCCCTATAACCCGGAGCTCACTGGCATTATTCAAACCAAACAGTGCTGAGCTATTTAACCTGCCCTGCCTGCCTTGCCCTTGGAAAACACAATTAAGGTTCTGGACCATCCTTTCCCCTCACTCCTGTGTCTCCCTCCTAACAAACCTGGTGCTTCCTGGCATGGCCCTGCATTGTGAGGCTACCCCGTTCTCTCAGGAACTGTGAGTAATAAATTCTTTCAACGGCATTAGCCTCCCCCTAGGTTGTCACTCAGTCACCTTTACAAATTAAGACCTAGGCTTCCCTGCTCACACACAACGAAAACGTGGTGGCCAAAGTTGATGAGGTGAAGTCCACAATCAAGTTCCAGATGAAGAAGGTTCTATGTCTGGCTGTGGCCGTTGGGCATGTGAAGATGACAGATGATGAGCTGGTGTACAGCATCCACCTGGCTGTTAACTTTTTGGTGTCATTGCTCAAGAAAAACTGGCAGAACGTCCGGGCTTTATACATCAAGAGCACCATGGGCAAGCCCAGAGCCTGTATTAAGGCACATTCTGATAAATCCTAATGCTGCCAAAAAAAAAAAAAAAAAAGACCTAGGCACAGATCAAACACCCTGCCTAAAGTAACCTCTTTAGTTGCTCATTACTCTGCTTATTTTCTTCAAAACATTTTTCCCAGTGTGACATTTTCTTATCCTTCTATTTACTTGTTTGCTACTTGTGTCCCTGAAACCAAGTGTAGGTGCCATGAAGGCAAGAACTTCCTTTTGTCTATCTTGAGCACTCTTGTGTCCCTGATATCTGGCTCAAAGTAGGTGATCAGTCCATATTTATTAAATGATTGAATAAATGCATAGAAAAAAGAGTACTGTTATTTAGTTAGGGAGGTGTAAGATACTATAGGCAGAACAGTGGTCACAGATAATAGAATTGAATATTTTTTAAAAAGCCTTTATAATTTTTAAAAAGCCTCTTATTAATAACATTTACCAAGAAGCTTGGAATATTATTTTTCCATATTTATGTCTTTATTTTTAAATAGTTCTGTGGGGTGGAGGTAGGGGGGTAAACACAATGATATTTACTTTGAAAATACAGACTTAAACATTACTTTTATTTTACATGCTGAGAGTAGAAATATGACCTCTATGCAATGCAAGATTTGCAATATAGCTGAAAATGGACAAGACATTGGCATTCCCATCTATTATAACTGGACCAGAACTTCAATCAGCAGCTGAAAAAATAAACATAGGGTCAGCAGGCATTCATCCTGCACCCTGAGCACATTCCAAAGTGAAAACCATGTACAAATGACCTAAAGATCTAATGCCTCCTGATTTAGAATTCATAGTTACATAATTAATATTGGGTAGAATGGGCCATGGCAGCCTGTCCTTGAAATTGACACTCACATGGGAGAATGGCTCAGGGGACAGGGGAATCACATTTGGGCCAAAAGAAACTGTATAAAATTTCCTATTTCTTCATTTCCAATGATCAAACAACTAGGGCCACTAGAAGAGAGACGGTTTTGCTGCAGGCGAGATGGAACAGTCTCAGTCCCTGGGTTTCCAGCAGTTGCCTGGCTTTCACAAGGAGCAGAACAGGGACACACAGAGGGCTAGTTTCTACATCTGTTGGATTGTTGCTCAGGGTGAAGTGACAGCTGCCCTGATCAGGCCCTACTTTGTAAGGAAGCCTGATGTAAAGCAAACCTGAGTAGAGCCAGAGACCCTATCTCTACAATACATATGAAATACAGAAAATGAGTTATGTGCTCTGCTTGGTTTAGGGGTTATATAGAGGTATAAGATGCATATTCATAATTTTCCCAACCATACCTGTCTCAGATGATCTTGCTTTTTTCTTCAACTTGCTTTTGATTTCTGATGATAGAAAACAATGAAGATGGTTGTTACTTTGAGTATCAGACTTTTATCTGCCATACCACCTTCTTTTGGTTCTTTGAATGTGTCATGATTCCTATTCTGGTTTCTACTGCTGTATATGAAACTACTCCAAATTTAGTGATGTAAAAAAAATAACTATCTTATTATGCTCAAACTCTATGGGTTAGGAGTTTGTGTAGGGAATAATGGAGACAACTTGACCTCTGGTTCATGGTGTGGTGTCTGGGCCACAGCTGGGAAGACTCAAATGCTGGGGGTGACTGGAATGGCTGACAGCTGTGATAATCTGAATGTTTCATGACTCATATGCACAAAGGCTGGCCTCGGCTGGGACTGTTGACCAGAACACATACTTATGGTTTCTCCACGTGGCTTGGGCTTCTCATAGTATGGTGGCTGGCTTCCAAGAGGGAGCATCTGAGAGTAAGCATTCCAAGAGAACTAGTAGAAGCTGCATGGCTTTTTTCTAACCCAGACTCTGAAGTCAGGCAGCATCACTTCTTCTGCCACATTCCATTGCTTGTAAGAGAGATACAGGCTATCCCAGATTCAAGGGAAGGGGAATTTGACTCCACCTCTTGATGGAGTGGTAGCAGAGTTACATTGCAGAAGGGGGACTCTTGAACCCCCTGTGAAGCTGCTGAGGGACAATGCCCATAATACTACTAGAAGCTCTATTTTTAACAGAGAGCATCTACAAGGCACATCTTTAAGATCCTTAGAAAGTTTTTGTCTAGCTGAAAGTTTCTATGAGGAATCATCTTAAATCTTTCTGGGGACTTATCAAGATATTATATCTTGCAGGCCCACCCTAGCTTTCACCTTTTCTCTGAAACCATTTTTAAATTTGAAAATTTTTTGCCTTCTGGGATAGCTGGGAACAACATTTTTATTTTTCAAACTCAGCAAGTCCTTTATAGTTCTGCTAAAAATAGTTCCTTTTTTTTTTTTTTAGCTCACCTCTCTCTCTCAATCTTACCATTGCAGCTAAGAGAAACCAGCTGGAACTTTCAACATCCTTCCCAGAAACCTCCTTAGCTACATCATTGAGTTCATTAGGTACATCTCCTAATTTCCATGTTACAGCAGGCAACAGTGTTACTAAACTTTTCACTGCTATGTAGAAAGTCTCCTTCTTTTCCTCCAGCTTCCAACAATTTTCTTATTTTCCTGTAAGCCCTCATTGACAGTCTTCTGGAGTCCTTTCAGGGTTCTGTTAACAATCTTCTCAAAGGCTCTCTCAGCTTCTGCCTGCCATCTAGTGCCAAAGCTAATGCCACACGTTTTAGGCATTTCTTATGGCAGCATCCCATTTCCAGGTATAAAATCAGTTCTGATTATAACTGGTGCATTAAAAACCACCTCAAACTTAGTAGTATAAAGCAATAACCATTTTATTTTGCTTATTATATGAATAGAGTACAATAGGGAAGGCTTGTCACTGCTCCACAATGTTTGGGTCCTCAAAGGCAAAGACTTCAACACAGACAGTGACTCATTTGGCTGCGTGATTAAGTCATCTAGAGGCTACTCCATTTACATATCTGGTGCCTGGACCAGAATGTCTCAAAGGCTGAACTCAGCTGGGTGTATAATTGGTGCATCCACATATGGTTTGGGCTTCGAGGCAGCTGGGTTCTAAAAGGGAGTCTCCTGAAAATGAGCATTCTACGAGAATCAGGTGGAAGTTCCATGGTCTTTTCTGACCTAGCCTCAGAAGTCATGCATCACTTCACCACTTTCTGTCAGTACTGCATGGCTTTAAACTTAATTCATACCTTGAGGTTTATAGGACTACCCAGGTAATATAAATGTGGTCTGGGAATCTATACTAGGGATGGTCTGTGGTTACAACTTTTGGGACAATTCCTCCTACCACTCTGCTCAGCAACTTTCCCTACTGTCCACTGGGGGTAGGGTGGGGATGGCTCTACTTCTTGTCCAAACTTAATGAGACCAGGGTCTCCTATTCGCCTCCCATCTTGGATGGGTCCTGGCCTGTCTTCCATGAAAACTGAAGTTCAAATTTGCTAAGTTTGGTAAATTTCCTCAAAAGTAGCTTCAGTGCTCCACTTATCTCTTTGGCATTCTTCTCTTAGATTTTAGCACAATATTTTCCTTACTATATATTGCAAGCTGCTTTTTTAAAAGATGCTTTTGATATTTAAACCAGCAATCTTAGTTGTTTCCAAAAGGGTCAGTGTTGGATACACTGCTTGCTATGTTATGGGAAATGGAAGCCTTTACCTTCAATCACTTGGTTGTTCATTTCAGAAACGTGGGAGCCTTTTTTTTTTTCTTTTTTTAATGAGACAGGGTCTTGCTTTGTTGCTCTGGCTGGAGTGCAGTGGCATCATGAAAGCTCACTGCAACCTCAAACTCCTGACCTCAAGCAATCCTCCTGCCTCTGCCTCCCAGACTGCTAGGATTACAGGTGTGAGCCACTGCACCTGGCCACAACCAGAAGATCTTTGTCTAAGACACCAATACAGGCATCTCCTGAGTGTCTGCAGGTACCAACAGCTGCCAGATGCTAGCAGCGGAGAAGCTGCCTTCCTGGACAGGTGGAGAGTGATACTGAGTCTCAGTCTACAAATTCCTCTGGCTAAGAAGCACTATTAATATTCATTCATTCAACAAGTACATACAGAGTGCCTACTATATTTATCTACCAAAATTCGTATGGTTTTAAATACATGTGAATCCAACTTTGTGGGGTGGCCTTAGATTCCAACTATCATTTACAGTATGGTTTTTAAGACAACTTTGTTTTGCATCCCTCCACCCCAATTGTCTTCTAATTAACATTTGGCCTAGCTGGTGTGCAAGCTGAGGATTGCTTGCAAGGAACACAGAGCAAGCAGCACAGTATGTCTCACTTGAGAAAAAGGTGTTGACTTTCATTATTGCTTGCTAAACAGGATGGGGAAGAGACCAAGACTGTGAGAGACAAAGTTTCCAAATGCAGCTGTGTGTAAGGTCCACAGGAAAGCGAATAGTGCAGGAATAGTGGAGTGTGTTTACTGAAACAGGTAGTGGAGATACCTGGAAAGTCTCTGAAATAGGTCGTTGGTGAATCAGTTATCTGATTCAGACCCTCTTTAATTTGGATGGGTTTTGTCAAGCTTGTATTTATGGGGTAATATTTGCACTCAAAAACTAAATTCTGGCCGGGCGCGGTGACTCACGCCTGTAATCCTAGCTCTCTGGGAGGCCGAGGCGGGCGGATTGTTTGAGCTCAGGAGTTCGAAACCAGCCTGAGCAAGAGCGAGACCCCGTCTCTACTAAAAATAGAAAGAAATTAATCGGACAACTAAAAATATATATAAAAAAAAAAAGTAGCCAGGCATGGTGGCACATGCCTGTAGTCCCAGCTACTCGGGAGGCTGAGGCAGGAGGATCGCTTGAGCCCAGGAGTTTGAGGTTGCTGTGAGCTAGGATGACGCCACGGCACTCTAGCCCAGGCAAAAAGAGTGAGACTCTGTCTCAAAAAAAAAAACCAAAAAACAAAAAACTAAATTCTTTTAAATAAAGACTGTGGAAGAAAAAATAACGAGGTTTTCATCTAGGGAAAATTCTCTAGAAGAGTGGTTTTTTTGTTGTTGTTTTATTTATTTATTTATGTTCGGACAGAGTCTTGCCTGGGCTAGAGTGCAATAGCGTCATCATAGCTCACTGCAACCTCCAACTCTTGGGCTCAAGCGATCCTCCTGCCTCACCCTCCCGAGCAGCTGGGACTACAGGCGTGTGCCACCACGCCCCAGCTAATTTCTCTATTTTTTGTAGAGACAGGGTCTCACTCTTGCTCAGGCTGGTCTTGAACTCCTGGCCTCAAGCAGTCCTTCCCCCTGGCCTCCCAGAGTGCTAGCATTACAGGCCACTGTGCTCAGCCAGATCTTTTTCTTTATGATTTCAAAGATAACAGGCTCATTTTTTTAAAAAAAATTAAACATTACAGAGAAGTATTTATTCATTCAACAACTATTTGTGTAGCACTCACTTTCTATAAGACCCTGCACTAGAGCTATAATAGTGAGCATAAAACAGATAATCTCCTATAAACTCATCTTCCAGACAAAGCATTAATAACAGTCTGGTGCAGTTTGTTTCAGACTTCACTCATGTCTGAATTCTAACTCATGGTGGTAAGTCTGTGGCCCCAAGCCCTCCCACTGCGGGCCCTAAGTCAGGAACCACTGCCTTAGCGGTCTTAGACGAAATGTTTGGCTTCACAGACTTCTGCCTCTGCACTACATGCTACCGATAGTTAAGAACCTTTAGCACCACACTTGACAAAAGTCTGTTCTGATTGAATTCAAGGCCAGTATCACTACAGAGTCAACTCCTTCTCTGGCACAAACACCTCTTCTTGATGGGAGCCATTTTCACTGGAGCAGGTACAAAGGCAAGTGAAGACAAATATTTCCTGCTGTCCAATTCATCAGATGTTGGTGAAGGGGAAAGATATACTATTTCAGATCCAAGGCAGCCAAAAGGTATTTGATCAGTTAGTGTCTTGGAGCCTTAGTACCCAGTAAAGATTGAATGTTGAGACCAACATTCCAGCTGTATTTGGAGGGAGGGGAGTTTTCATGTTGCTCTTACAGAGGAAATTACTGGAGGAGGTACACACCCACATAGCTTTGAAGACCTTGTTTTCTATAAACCTCTGATGTCAGCACACTCCTCCCATGTCAGAGATACTTGCAGAAGTGTGCTGGGTGGAGTGTCCAGATTAGGTGCCTTTCATTACGCCTTGTCTTTTTTGTTTCAGTTTAACAACATATCTGGGCACACAGTTTACAATCTAGCTTCCAGTTAATCTGTATGACATCAATCTCTCCAGAAATTTTAATTTTTGTACTTATTACTAACTTAAGTCTTCTTTAGTGATGCTTTAATTGTGAATTTTGGTCTAAATATTCAAGAGATTGGGACTGCAAACTAGTATAACCTCTATGGAAAGTAATAAGGAGATACCTCAAAGAGCTACAAGTAGAACTACCATTTGATCCAGCAATCCCATTACTGGGCATCTACCCAAAGGAACAAAAGACATTCTATAAAAGAGACATCTGCACTAGAATGTTTATAGCAGCACAATTCACAATTGCAAAGATGTGGAAACAACCCAAGTGCCCA
>NW_012138080.1:4057813-4072588 GCF_000956105.1 Propithecus coquereli
AAAAAATAATTATAAAAGAAAACATGTTAATTGCAGTAATTTGGGAAAATGCAGGCAAGTGCAAAGAAGGAAATAAAAAATAATCTATAACAAGCTCAATTCCCAAACATAAGCAGTATTAACATTTAGATGACTATCTTTTCCACAGTTACACACTTTTTTAAAACACCGAAATGGGATGATGCCTTACCTGCTGTTGCGTAACTCCATTTTTTATTTATTAGCATAATGTAGTCATTTCCCCATTTCATTATTTTTCTAACATCTGGCTGCACAGAATTCCATTACCCAGATGACCATACAGATTTAACTAGCCCTATATTTATAGCTCTTTAGTTTGTGACCATTGTTTTCGGAGGAGAGAAATAAGCCGCAGTAAGCATTCTGACACATACATATTGGCGTGTATCTCTGGTGTTTCCCTTAGGATAACATGGAAAGTTCACAGCAGCAGAATTTGGAGGGTCAACAATTAACAACATTTTTCAGCTTCTCGATCCATGTTAAATAATTGATAATTGACAGCTCCCAGGAGAAGTTCAACTGTGGGGGTTAAATTACCTTGGACTGGTTTTAGTGTTGCTCCTCCCCTAATCTCACTGTGGTTTTTATGGGGGCTGGGGATGGCTGCCTGGTCATTTCAGCACTGAAGGAATTTCCTGAAAAATGTGGGCAATCTTTTAAAATGATAATAAAAGCTCATTTTAAATTGATGGCTGGTAACAGAGGTGTAAATAACAATCCAGACATATTTGTGAAATCTTAGGATATTTTAACTGAGATGAAGCTGAGATGGTTTCAGAGAACAGCTGTTTTCTCCAAACTACAGAGCAAACAGTAAGTATAATTTCCTAAACTTTTTTTTTTGAGTACATAAAACATGCACACCAGGACTGATATATCCATCTGCACAGGCCACATACAGCACAACTCCATGGGTGCCATTTGCACAGATTAGAATATGAATAATGCATGTTTGGGTTGTACAATGTGGCAGCCCTTTGCAGACAGTACACAAATCAAAGGTTCAAACAGGCGTACATTAAGAGATTAGTTTCTTTGCCACCTTATCCCTTAGTGTCCCACCTAGGACAGTACCTCATTAGTCTTTGGGTATCCTTCTCAAGATATTCTGTGCACATATATTTACATATGTATACAGGTTTTTTTAGTAACTTTTTTCTAAAATTACTACTAGCCTATACTATTATACAAATAGTAGTATATTAGACACTGAACTGCCCCTTGGTTTTTTCATTTAACAATGGATCTTGGTGATTAGCCCATATCAATATATCTTGGGGCTGGGCCTGGTGGCTCACTCCCGTAATCCTAGCACTCTGGGAGGCCCAGGTGGGTGGATTGTTTGAGCTCAGGAGTTCGAAACCAGCCTGAGCAAGAGCGAGACCCCGTCTCTACTAAAAATAGAAAGAAATTAATCGGACAACTAAAAATATATAGAAAAAATTAGCCGGGCATGGTGGCACATGCCTGTAGTCCCAGCTACTCAGGAGGCTGAGGCAGGAGGATCGCTTGAACCCAGGAGTTTGAGGTTGCTGTGAGCTAGGCTGATGCCACGGCACTCCAGCCCAGGCAACATAGTGAGACTCTGTCTCACAAAAAAAAAAAACAACAAAAAAACCCACAATATATCTTGGGCTACCTCCTTCTTTTTAATAGCTGAATAGTATTCACTGTCTGACTGTTTAGGGCTGTCTTCATAAAATCTGCTTGAACTGTTTAAAGACAATCAGTGCATCTAGAGGAGACCTCCAGAGGCTGTCTGGGGCAAGGTGCCAACTATTAGATAAGGATTTAATTGGTACTCACCCAGAGGGCAGGACTGTGGGATTTGTCAGGTAGACTCCTTCGACTCTGAACCACTGTGGGGATCTGTATCATCCTCTACCTGTGGCTCCAGCTCCCGCCATTGCATTCACATTGCAGCCAACACGAAGGAAGGCAGAGACAAGTGGAGGACATGCCTACTACTTTAAGAGCATGACCGGGAAGTGACCCATATTACTTCTCACATTCATTGGCCAGAACTTAGTCACATGTCTCACATCACATGACCAGTGGCAAGAGAGCTTGCCATCTCTGGCTGAATTCCAATACTAAAGGAGAAAGAGAGGATGAGTATTGGTGGAAACTAGCCATCTTTGCCATATTCATGGAAGTTGTTAAGTTCCCTAGAAAAAAGGATTCTGAGGGAGATTTTTAAGTGTACAGTTCAGTGGAATTACATGCCTTTAAGTTGTTTTGCAACCACCACCACCATCCATCTTTGGAAGTTTTTCATCTTCCCAAACTGAAACTCTGTAACCATGAAACAGTAACTCCCAGGCCCCTGGTGCAGGGATTCTATTGGCAATGCCCGCAGGATCAGCACCTGGATGGGAGGACCGAAGGCCAGCCGAGCAGCAGCAGTTGTACTGCGGTGCAGCTGCAACACAGGCCGCAGCCACCCAGTGGGAGCACTGGAGCAGGGATGAACTTTCAGAGGTGTCCCATCTTGAGGTAGGGGGCCTGGACTTTATATCCAGGAAGAGGAAATAGCGCCATCTGTGAACATCAGCTGAAGGCAGTTCCTGGAGAAGGACTCAGCTGAGAGGTTTTGGCGGCCAACACTCCAGCACCTGGCAGAGTGAGGGCTTCAATCCAGAAAGGAGAGCCTGGGAGTATACCACAGCATCCACGACAACCTGCCTCTTATGCCACTCAGACCTCTTGTTTCGTGTAATACAAATTCTGGGATCAGCTCCTCCAGAATTCTGGGTGGTCTCTTCCTAGGGGAAACTTACAAGAGAATAGTGGGAGAGACTCAGCCCTCAGACCCCTGCAGCTGGTCTCCAGGCGGCAACTAATCTCTCCAGTCTCCCGCCTTCACCACCTGTCCAGGAATCCCCTTATCCTTGGCCAGCACCACTAAGGGTCCAGGTGGCTTACTTGTTGGGGTGACCCAGACCCTCATCCCTGTCTTTCAAACTTTCTTCTTTCGGATGCTTGAAAAACCTGCCAAGCTATTCAGGGGCTGCCCACGTGTTCTTACCTCAGGCCACTTCCCTTTCCACAGCAAGTGGGCAATAATAGCCTGAGGGCTGAGCCTCTGGTCACCAGAACCTTCTTAGACTGTGGCTGCTGCACTTGTCCATTTATCTGCAAACATGAGCAAAGGACTACCAAGGGCTCCTGCACAGGTGTGCACTGAAGGAAGATATCAGCACGACCGTGACAGGGGACATGGGACCTGGGTCACCTACTTATACCTTCTGACCCTGCCCTGGCCGGATCCCAGACGTGCCCCTTCCATTGTGTCTTGGGTAGCTGCAGGGCTTAGCAGGGACCATCGCATAGTGGGCAGCTTTGGCCACTGGGTCACTTGATTTCTCATAGTCAGTTCTTCTGTCTCTCCCAGAGTACAGTAGCATGTCTGGAGCTAATTTTTCATTTTTTATTTGTATTTTTTTTTTTTTTTTGAGACAGAGTCTCACTCTCTTGCCTGGGGCGAGTGCCATGGCGTCAGCCTAACTCACAGCAACCTCAAACTCCTGGGCTCAAGCAATCCTACTGTCTCAGCCTCCCGAGTAGCTGGGACCACAGGCACGTGCCACCATGCCCGGCTAATTTTTTCTACATATATTTTTAGCTGTCCAATTAATTTCTTTCCATTTTTTAGTAGAGACGGGGTCTCACTCTTGCTCAGGCTGGTCTCGAACTCCTGAGCTCAGAATGATCCACCCGCCTCGGCCTCCCAGAGTGCTAGGATTACAGGCGTGAGCCACCGCGCCCGGCCTATTTGTATTTTTTGACTAGTCAAGTGCAGTAGTGAGAAAGGGGGAAAGTATTAATAGTAGAACAAGGAGTTCAATCTGTAACTGATTGTGAATAATAAAGTGAGATAACTCCATACCTTCGGACCAGCCTGGAGCTATTTTTTCAAATGGTGTAAAGTTCTTCACTGAAGGCAGCCTAGCCTTGCTCCAGCACCCTGGGGGTCTCCACTGTGATTCTCCTATTGGAACTTGCCATAAACTCCACGTGGCATCTTTTCCCACCACTGACCATACTGTTACACCATACTGTTAACACCATACTGTTCGCTGGTTCATGTTGCCCTGTGGCAGGGGTGGTCCTGACCGTCCTTCTTCCATTTGCTGTCTAGATTGAGAGGCCTCTGTTATTTCAGGCAACTGGGAGGCACTGGCCCTTAGCAGGAACAGTGGGCCATTTCTGCAGGCCCAGAGGGTTTAGAGGGATCTACATACAGTTCTGAAGCTTTTGAGTGCATCGATCCAAATGTGACCATTCCATGTCAGGATTTCACTTCTTCCTCGATCTTGACTTAGCAGACTTGCCAATGCCAAGAATTCAAGTTACTTTGGAGTTCTGCTACTCTTAGAAGTAAGTTACAGGGCCCCATCTTAAGCTTTTCCTGCCCTCTGACTTTAGGAGATGACAGTCTCTGTATAAGCTACCAAGGAGCCCCTCTTGCTTTCACACTTGGTCTCCCATTGGCCATTAATCACCCTCAGTCTTTTGATGTCTTTTTGCAATGTATCGATGACACTCAGAAAAAGCCACCTGATTCCATTGTCCTTTATGGTGAATACTTTTCCCAATCTCTCAAAACCTTAGATATTGCACTAGCTGATGCATTGCCTTTGGGTAGTGTTCCATCCGAGTTCACCACCAATGAAAATGTCACAGTTGAACTGCATTCTGGGAGCTTGTGGAGCTGCTCCTGCCACCAGTGATGGGGTCTTCCTTACCAGTGGGCAGATGGGTGATCCCATTCCCAAATTCTGGTGTGCAGTCTGCTTCCTCAAACCACTCCTGGCACCAGGGATCTTAGGTTGGGTTATCTGGGAAACAATTCTGGGAAGAAAGATTTCTATGCAGGTGGTTTGTTGAGAGATGTTCTCAAGATCAACACCAGTAGCACTGGGCAGAAGGAGGTAATGTAGTCACAACAAAAACCAGGGTAGTTCTGGAGCAGGTACGACCCTTCAGAGTTATTCCACTGAAATCAAACTTTGCCACCACAAAAGATCTCTTTGGCCTATTTCGAGATGGCTATTCAGAAGGGCTGCAGACACAGGAATAGCTCTGAAAAGCTGCCCTTTGGCAGCAGGGATTTGCATTGTAGAGGAAATCAGTGTCAGTAGAGTCAACAGGGGATGCAAACAGAGGCTTTCTCTGAGGTCCTCTTGTCCAGATCTAGGAAAGATTAACTCACAGAAAAAGGGGACTACATCTCTGACACTTTTAAGGGTCTGACAGAGAAACTTTACCACAGGTCACCACCTATTCTTCCTGAGGGCTGCTCCCTGAGAGGACTCATCTGCGTAACAGGACAGCCTTCGCTCTCCGGAGAGTTGCCTCCCCTCAGTTCTCTACTACCTGTGGCCACCTCCCCCCAGGTGCTCCAAGCCTTTATTCCTTTCTGTACTGTGTAAAAACTTCAGTCATCTGGCCCTTCTTTGTGTCTCATACTTTGTGCAGCTCCTGCGCACCCGATAAATTTGTATGCCTCTCTCCTGTCAGTCTGTCTGTTGCCAGTTTTCCCAGCAGACTTGAGGACTGGAACTTTCGGAAATGGAGGAAGGAATTCCCTTTGCACCTGTACCACCCTGAGGCAAGGGGGCTGGCAGGGGATGTGGTTGTCCCCAGGAGGGGATGTGACCTTGGGCGAGGTGGCTCTGCTTGCATGAGGGCAATTCTCAGAGAGAACTCAGCTTAGAGCTGTCATCCTCCAACGTTCAGCTGGGGAGAGGAGAGCCGCAGCACCGAAGGGGGGCCTGGGTGATACACCAGTATCCACCTCGGAGATTATAACTAAAACTGCAAGAGAGGATTAGAGGAACAAGGGATCAAGGACAGTTCACGGGAGAGACTCCTACATTTACGTGACAACAGGAAGAATTGTCAGAAAAGGAGACACCGGAGAGAGATAGGAGAACAAGGAAAACAGAACTGCGGGACACGAGGAAGCAGGTGGGAGGCGTCCATAGGAAGCTCGGAGTTCGTTAGCACAACCTCCTAACTTTAAAGATGAGGAACGCCAGCGCGGAAAGACTAAGGGGCTTAATTTAAATTTGCCTGACAGTAACAAAGCCCAGAACGGCATTCAGGTTTTTTGATTCCTCATCCAATGTTCTTAACTCTGTTTTTCCCTTGCATTGTGTGTAGGTGATCTCTTTCTTATTTCCCTTGGAGTAGGGAAAAGTTAAATTAGAGAGACTCTGGAAAGTTCTGTTTGGGGGGGTTTGGTTTCTAACTTCATCATCTCTCACAAAAAAATTCTTGAATCTAGCCGGGTGCGGTGGCTCATACCTGTAATCCTAGCACTCTGGAGGCCAAGCCAGGAGGATCACTTGAGATCAAGAGTTTGAGACCAGCCTGAGCAAGAGTGAGACCCTGACTCTACAGAAAAATAGAAAAATTAGCTGGGCGTGGTGGTGTGTGCCTATAGTCCGAGCTACTGGGGAGGCTGAGGCAGGAGCCCAGGAGTTTGAGGTTGCAGCGAGCTATGATGATGCCAGGGCACAGAGCAAGACCCTGCCTCAAAAAAAAAAAAAGAAAGAAAAGAAAATTCTTGTATTTAATATATTATTACATTAGTTCTTCCTTTCACTTTGAATAATGTCTACAAAGTGGCATTCTTGAACAGGAAAGGAGTTACTAACACGTCTATAGTTTTTTTTTTTTTTTAGAGCTTTTGAGGAACTTCACTAAGAATTTTTCTCTTGAGCAGATTGGCTGCCTCACCTTGTCATAGATTTGTGGCAGAAGCAAGGGATGTTTCTTTCATTTCCCTGCTTTAAATACAAGGCTGAACTTAGTAATGCTTCTTTTTCTCTTTTTTATAAAACTTATCACGGTATGCCAAGAATGTTTAGTTGAAAAACACCAGATGAGCAGGGTTGAGTTATCACTGAGATGTTATAAATTGGAACAGTTAATTCAGTCTTGTGCCTCCAGACTTGTGGTTATTTTAGAACAAAAGTTCCCTGAACTGGCAGGGTGAGGTGGCTCATGCCTATAATCCTAGCACTTTGGGAGGCCGAGTTGAGAGGATTGCTTGAGCTCATGAGTTTGAGACTAGCCTGAGCAAGAGCGAGACCTCTGTCTCTATCGAAAAAAAATTAGCTGGGTGTGGCTGTGCCTGCCTGTAGTCCCAGCTACTCAGGAGGCTGAGGAAGGAGGATCACTTGAGCCCAGGAGTTAGAGGTTGCAGTGAGCTATGACAACTGCTACTGCACTCTATCCTAGGTGACAGTGTGAGACTCTGTCTCAAAAATTTAAGAAAGTTCCCTGAAAAATAATTGGTGCTTGGTAGTGGAATTAGTTCCTGAGATCTGGTGCAGTAACACTTTGTTCGTTTTTGAGACAGTCTCGCTCTGTCACTCAGGCTAGGGTGCAGTGGCATCATCGTAGCTCATTGCAACCTTAAACTCTTGTGCTTAAGCGATCCTCCTGCCTCAGCCTCTTCAGTAGTTGGGACTACAGACACGCTTCACCACACCTGGCTTAGTTTTCTATTTTTTTCTTTGTTAAGACAGAGTCTCACTCTGTTGCCTGTGCTAGAGTTCTGTGATATTAGCCTACCACCACGCCCGGCTTATTTTTCTATTTTTTGTAGAGACAGGGTCTTGCTCTTGCTCAGGCTGGTCTTGAACTCCTGAGCTCAAGGGATCTTCCTGTCTTGGCCTCTCAGAATGCTAAGATTATAGGTGGGAGCCACCGCTGACTGGCCACGTTTAGTTTTATATAGAGCTTTAGAGTTTGTAATTGAAAGGTCACTTGCCTAATTTGGGGCATGTTTGCTCTGCACATATACATTAAGACAATATTGAAAATTAGGGCTTGAAATTCCCAGATAGCCTTATGGGAAAAAACAGTTTTCACAAGGGCGCGATGACTTAAGCTATTGTCACTGTACCCACCTTATCACAGTTAAGAATTAGCATCCCACAGTCAAGTAAGGACAGAGGGATTTAGGCACAATAAAGAGACTAACTATTGGCTGTGGGGAGCAGCACAGGGAGGATAGGGCTTTTCTTCCTCCACCTACTTCCCTCTGCTTTGTGAGGAGGCAAACTCACCTTTTCATTTGTTTTGTTTTGCTTTTAGACACTGGTGACAATTTCTAACAGGCCAATCATTTTTATTCAGATATTACAATTATGATCTTAGTAGCATATTAAAAAATATTCTGGGTCAACAGCGTATTTTCATACTATCTTATGGCTCTAAAAATATTTCATTTAAATTTGTTCCTGAACAGCACTGTGGGACTGATTCCAAGGAGGCTCAAATTCTACACATTAGGGGCCACTTAAACTGTTAAATTCGGTGATACTGAGCAATATGGACTACATGTCCCCTCAAAATACATTCTTGTATAGATATAGTAAGTTAAATGTACTTGAGTTAATTTTTAATTCTGAGATAGGAAGCAAAGTAACCCAAGAAAGGACAATTTATTCCAAGACCTAAGGTCTTCATTCATGTTCTAAAGCTAAAATAAATATATTGATACAAACATATGGATACTTGAAAATACCTGGAAGATTAGAACATTCAGTTTTTAATTAAGATCTTTGCCATTGTGCGTGGAGAACATTAAGAGACAGCTTGTCGTCTCAGGAGGGAACTCACATTAACTAAGCTCATCAGACTGATGTATACAATTCAAACTCCAAAATACTGATCTATGATGAGAAACACATTGTTGCTCAGACCTGAGTCCTTGCATTAACATAATAATGACTGGATTTTCTCTCAGTAAGTGGACTATATTTCTAACCGTCTTCTGGGCCATAAAACAAGTCTCAATAAATTTAAAAAGAAGCATGTTATATAAAGTGTTTTCTCTGATCAAAATATAATTAAATTAGAAATAAATAACAGAAAGCTCTTTGGAAAATCCCCAAATAGAAACTAAATAACATACTTTATATAACTTGTGGGTCAATGAAGAAAGCAAAAGGAAAATTTGAAAATGTTTTGAACCTAATGAAAAGGAAAAAAATATCAATATTTGTGTATGTAACTAAGCCAGTATTTAAAGGAACATTTATAACATGAAACACCTACATTAGAGAAAAAGAAAGGTCTCAAAATCAATGACCTTAGCTTCTACCTTCAGAAATCAGAAAAGGTCAAATTAAAACTAAAGTACATAGAAGAAAAGAAATTATAAAGACAAGAGCAGAGATGAATTAAATATAAAACAGAAAAACAATAGAGAAAATCACACAACCAAAACTGGTTCTTTGACAGAATCAATAAAACTGATAAACTTCTAGCCAAATTTATAAGGTGAGAGAGACAGAGAAGACACAAGTTATTGATATCAGGAATGAGAGAGAAGACATCATTACAGAACCTACAGACATTAAAAGGATCATAAGGTAGTATTATGAACAAATTTTTGCTAGTAAATTTAAGCTGGGAATAGAAAGGAGCTTCCTCAACCTAATAAAGGGCATCTGTGATAAACCTACAGCTAACATCATGCTGAATGGTGTAAGATTGAATGATTTTCCCCTAAGATCAAGAACAAGGCAAGGATGTTCACCCTAGCCACTTCTACTGGACATTGTGCTATAGGTCCTAGACAGTTCAGTAAGGCAAAAAACAAATTAAAGAAAAATAGAGTGAAAGAGAAGAATAAAATTCTTTTTATTCACATATGACATCATTATCTATGTAGAAAATCTTGAAAAATCTAGAAAAAAGGTACTAGAATAAATGAGTTTGGCAAGTTCATAGGATATAAGGCCAATATACAAAAAATTATTGTATTTCTACATACTATTATAGCAACAAACTCAAAAATTTTAAATTTAAAAATTATTTACAATAGCATCAAAAACCTGAACTCCTTAATTAATAAATTTAATATACAATGTTCAAGACTTGTACACTGAAAATTACAATATATTGCTGAGAGAAAGTAAAGAAGACACATGTAGAAAAACATCTTGTGTTCATGGACTAGAAGACTTAACATCATTAAGATGGCAACAGTACCCAGAGAAATCTACAGATTCAATGAAATTCCTATTAAAATCCCCAATGGCCTTTTTTGCAAAAATGGAAAGCTAATTCTAAAATTCATATGAACTTGTAAGGGACTCCAAAAAGCCAAAACGATTCTGAAAAATAACAAAGTTGAAGGTCTCATACTTCCAATTTCAAAACTTATTACAAAGCCACAGAAATCAAAACAGTGTGACAATGGCATAAGGATAGACGAATGGAATAGAATTGAGAGTCAAGAAATAAACTCATACATCCATGGTCAATTGATGTTCAACAAAGGCATCAATACCATTCAGTGAGGGAAGAACAGTATCTTCAACATGTCAACGGAAAAAAGACCAAACTCTGTAAAATAATTTTAAAGAGATTTACTCTGAGCCAAATGCAAGGACCATGACCCGGAGCCATGCCCAAGAGGCCTTGAGCAAGTGGACTCGCTGTGGCTGGGTTACAGTTTGGTTTTATACATTTCAGGGAGACAGTAAAGTCATAAATCAATATGTGGGAGGCATACATTTGTTTGGCCCGAAAAAGTGGGCCATCTCGAAGCGGGAGCTTATAGGTTATAGGTGGGTTTAAAGATTCTTTGGCTTGTAATTGGTTAAAGACATGAAGCTTGGTCTAAAGGCTTGGAATGTTTCAACATAAGGAGCCGTTTATCAGAGATAAGCCACTGGACACAGATTTGTTGTGTAAATTGAGGACCTGCAGGTTTGTCTTGCATAGCCTTAGGTCTGTTAATGGGTTATAAATGATGTCTCCCAGAAGGGAGGGGGGCATGATAAGGCATGTCTGACCTTCCTCCTGGCAGGCAATTTAGTTTTAGGATATTCCTTTGGTCACGAGGGGGGTCCATTTAGTCAGCCGGTGGGGGCTAAGCCTTAACATTTTGTTTTAGTTCACAAACACATGGTACTGGAACAACTGGGTAGTCACGTGCAAAAGAATGAAGTTGGACCCTTACTTCACACCATAGATAAAAATTAACTCAAAATGTATCAAAGTCCTAAATATAAGAGCTAAAACCATAAAACACTTATAAAAAATAGGAATAAATCTTCATGACCCTGGATTCGATAGTGGTCTTTTTTAGACACCAAACCACAAGCAATAAAAGAATAAATAAATAAATTGGACTTCATCAAAATTTAAAACTTTTATGCATCAAAGGGCACTATCAATCCGTAACTACAGCTTTGTGTTAAAAAAAAAAAGACTATCAGAAGAGTGAAGAAACAACCCGTAAAATGAAAGAAATAGGTCCACAGAATTATAGCTAATTAATTTTTAGACCAAGTTTCCTAGGTAATTCAATGGGAAATGGATAATTTTTTTTCAACAAATGATACTGAAATAATTGAACACCCAGGTCGAGTGTGGTGGCTCACATCTGTAATCCTTGCACTCCGGGAAGCCTGAGGCAGGAGGATTGCTTGAGGTCAGGAGTTCAAGACCAGCCTGAGCAAGAGTGAGACCTCATCTCTGCAAAAAACAGAAAAAGCAGTCGGGTGTGGTGGCACATGCCTGTAGTCCCAGTTATTTGGAAGGCTGAGGCAGGAGGATCACTTGGGCACAGGAGTTTGACGTTGCAGTGAGCTATGATGACGCCACTGCACTCTAGCCAGAGTGACAAAGCAAGACCCTGTCTCAAAGAAAAAAAAAAAAAAAAAAAAATATCCACATGTAAACAAAAACCCAATTCTTACTTTACAGCATATGAAGTATTAATGTGAAATGGATCATAGATCTAAATGTAAGACCTAAAACTATACAACTGCTAGAGAAAAGGATAATCTTAGTGATTTTGCATAAGGCAAAAATTTCTTAAATAAAATGCAAAGATCAAGAACTATCAAAGAAAAAAAAAGATATAACTGGACTGTATTAGTTTCCTAGGGCTGCTATAACAACTTACTGGACACAGGGGGTAATCTTAAAACAACAGATACATTCTCTCTGAGTTCCAGAGGCCAGAAGTCTGAAATCAAAGTGTGGGCAGGGCCACGTTTCTCTTGGAGGCTCTAGGAGAGAATTCAGCCTTGCTTCTTCCAGCTTTTGGTGGCTCCTGGTGTTCCTTGGCTTGTGATAGCATAACTGCAATCTCTGCCTCCATTTACACATGGCCCTATTCTGTGTCTCTGTGTGTCCTTTGCTGACTCTTATAAAAAAAATATTATTAGATTTAGAGCTAATCCAGTATTATTTCATTTCAATTCTTATCTTAATTATATCTACAAAGACTCTATTTCCAAATAAGGTCACATTCTGAGGTTCTTGGTGGACATGAATTTGGGGGTACACTATTCAAATTACTACATTGGATTTATCAAAAATTTAAAACTTTTGCTCTTCAAAAGACACTTTTTTTTTGAAACAGAGTCTTACTCTGTTACCCTGGCTAGAGCACAGTGGTGTCATCATAGCTCACTGCAACCTCAATCTCCTGGGCTCAAGCGATCCTCCTGCCTCAGCCTCCTGAGTAGCCAGAACTACAGGTGCATGTTACCATGCCCGGCTAATTTTTCTATTTTTTGTAGAGACAGGATCTTGCTCTTGCTCAGGCTGGTCTCAAACTCCTGACCTCAAGCAATCTTCCCACCTCAGCCTCCTAGAGTGCTAGGATTACAGCCGTGAGCCACTTCACTCAGCTGGAAACTGCTTAATTTATTAATATATGTAAATGTTTATGTTCTTCAAGCCAAATCTTCTCATACGTACCATCAGAACGGTTGTTTAGGATGACAACTCTATTAAAAAAAAAAAAAAACTTTCAGATACAAAAGTCCAAATCTCTAAAGGTATACCTACTTCTTTTGTGATTCAAACCAAGTAAGCCTTTTTATGGCCTATAGTCCATACGATTGCTTAACCGTGGATGCAAGAGGTATCCTGAAAGAAGGTGCAAAAGATGCACTCCTCCTCAGGACCCAAAGTTTCTCCCAAAGACAGCCCAATGATAAGGAAAACCCTCATCTGTTACTTGGCACATCAGCCACCTGAGACCCCCCAACCCTCACGAAAGACCCGCATCAGCATAATACTAACCTATTACCTGGCCCATCAACTAATCTATTACCTGGCGCATCAACATAATATTAACCTATTACCTGACACATCAACTAACCTATCACCTTAGCCACCTGAGACCCCACCCCTCAGACCACCCCAACTTAATGAAAGTGGGAAAAATCGGGTAGACGGGGCTCAGAATTTGGTGGCGAGACCCCTCTGAGCCTGCCAGTGAATAAACTTTGGTTCTCCGACTCTCCCGTGTGCTGCTCCGTTTGTCCTCAGGACCACCTGCTGTAACACTTGCTGTAACACAAGAAATCAAAGACCCTCCTGTTACAAGGCAATGAAGATCGAGACAGTTCAGACAAACTCCCCTGAGAGCTGGCACAGTGGGACAAAGACACTTCCTGTTTCGGGCTCCCAGCCAGCTTGCTGGCCGCTGAGGAGAGCCCAACAGCTTGCATCCCTGGCCGGCAGAGACCAGGGAGAATATCCTCACTGGTCACAAAGCCAAGCTCTCAAGACATGAAACAAGACAAAAGGAGACTCTTGTGATTTTCCTTCTTAAAGACAAACCACACACAAAACACAGAGACAAGGAAATCAAGGACCATTCCTGGAGGCTGAGAATCAGTGACCAATGGGTACTCAGAACCAAATTCACAAGAGTCACAATTCAAAGAACCAATCCAAATCTAGAAGGGAAGGGACAAGGAACATTTTTTTTTACCTTCCTCTCTCAACCAAGCATTACAGACAGCGATCCAGGAGAGCTGACTTCAGTAAGAATTCCTACCTTCTGCCAGCTTCTGTCAGGTCTCTGACTCAGTATCCCGTCTGCAAGCTCTGGCGTGAGTGGGATGTCCCAGCCCTGAGGATTGTATCCTCATCCCCAGAAACTGTAGTAGGCGAGGGGGAATTCCACCTCCATTCTTTTAGGGTCCCAGCCCGGGCCAACAATTAAACTGGCATAACATGGATTAACAGGAGAAAAGCATAATACTTTACCCATTTTACATGGCACAGGAGCCCTCATAAAGAAATAAAGACTGGAGTTCGTTATTTACATGCTGAATTGGACAAAAGGTGTAAACTGTGAAAATATGATAAGGCCAAGGGGTTTGGGCTAGGGTAATTAATTGGGTAGAGAAGTAGCTAGGAAGATAAGGGTTAGTTTAACAAGGCTTGTTGGTACAGGATTCCTTCAGCCTCAACTTTCTAGTCCTTGAAGATAAGAATGTTGCATCTTTCTAGTACGGTATAGGGAGGGCATCTTTCACATGGGAATTTAATTTTCTACTTTTAAGAAACAACACAAAGGTCAAGGTCATCTTCTTTGCACCTGTTGTTTTTCAAGTGACTTTAACTTAAATAAACATACCAGAATAACAAATTTTAACCCCTACAATTGGAATACATAAAGTACAACCTGCCTGAGTTTTTTTTTTTTTTCCTGAGTCAGGGTCTTGTTCTGTAGATCACTACAACCTCAAACTCCTGGGCTCCAGTGATCCTCCTGCCTCAGCCTCCCAAGTAGCTGGGACTACAGGTGCGTGCCACCCTGCTGGGCTAATTTTTCTATTTTTTGTAGAGATGGGGTGTCGGTCTTGCTCAGCTGGTCTTGAACTCCTGGCCTCAAGCAATCCTCCCATCTTGGCCACCCAAACTTCTAGGATTACAAGCATGAGGCATAGCACCTGGCCTTCTATA
>NW_012138080.1:4072968-4086468 GCF_000956105.1 Propithecus coquereli
TGTGACTATGGATAAATTACCTAACTCTCTGTGGGGAAATAATAATACCTATTTTAAGGGCTGTTATAAGGATTTAAAGTGGGCAAAATTAAATTGAGGTAGATTAAATATAATTCAGTTATCTATTTTTTTCATTTATCAATTTTTAGTTGTATGAAAAGTAATAAATCAAAATACTATTCTTTATTACCTAATTTATAGTAATGCAATGTCATGAGTAGTCAAATTATAAACTATTTATAGAGCAAGGAATATAAGATAAATAATGATATTCCTTAGGTAAAATGTATCTAAGTGCACATATATATCAAACACTGAGGTTCAGCTTTTGATAACAAATAAATACATCTTAGGTATAAAAATCAGAAATAGAAGGATTAATTTCATTAGACATTATAATAAAACTTTTCCCATGGATTTAATGAAATGGAAAGATATAGATTGCAAAAATTAATTGACATGGCATATAATATACAATTGTGTTTTTGTTAGTGGAAAATAGGTAATTAAATAGAACAAGATAGATATATTAATAAAATAAAGATAAGAACTGACTAATATTGTAATAAATATTTTATCATATGATTTGATACAAGTATATTTTATAACTACCTTATTGAATAACACACACCATATTTTAAAGAGAACATGTAAAAGTTTTATTGCTTTATTTTAGCTAGTGCATCATAACAATTTGGTGATCCTAGGAAATATTTTAGTTACATTTAAAATAATCAACTACTTTGGTCATTCCAACATATTTCTTTCCTGCTAATGACATGAGTTTGAGATGAGTATTGAGAATAACTGAAAATAATTTTACTTACAAATGCGAAAAAACTATTTTCTAGCATTTTTTAAACAGATGCTCTCTGGGCTTTGCCTTCCTAAGATCAATATATTCTTTGATAATTCTTAGAGGATGGAAAAAGCTTATTTCTGCCACCCCACTGTACCATATAGTTTATTCAGGCCATGACAACATGAGCCAAAATACCCCATACTTAAAGCCAAGTTTCTCGTAAAAGATCGGGAAAGACTGGTTCCTTGTTAATTGTGGAAGGAGATTTCCCCCTTGTTTGATGCGTTGGTGGATATTATTCACCTGATGTTGCCATAAAATCAGATTTGGAACGAATAATGGGTATGCCTTTCTTTTTGAAAAGGTAGAGAAGAGCTGTCGGGAACATGGGTGCTTTCCCAAGCAGGTCAGTTTTAGGAAAGAGAATGCATAGACGCCGAAGATCGGAAAATTGATTTCCTCAAAGCTATCCATAATTAAACACCTCTTGGAAAGCATTTTCTACTCCCAGAGGTATGAGGACCCCTGGAGTGAAGACCACTAGGGTAGACTCAAAAATGACTAAACATGCCTTAAGAAAATATTGCCATCTAGTGGCAACTACTCAAGTGGTAGACACAAAGACCTAAAGGATCCTTTGACCCTTTGAAGGACACCTCTGTCTGATACAGCCCCAAGTAGCAAAATACCTTGTATTTATATTGTACGTTATACTTAACATTATGCTTTCTACTTATATTATGTTATTTTACATTCCATGCAAGCTCTTACGGTGGTGACAGTATTTCCTTCTACAGATGAGGCAATTGAAGATCAGAGAGGGTAACTGATCTAAGATCATATTCTCATTTATTCATTTGAGATCCATTCATCAAGCACTACTATATGACTGGCATTATCCTAGGTTTGGAGTAGGGGCATGGGTTATAGGTGAATTGAAAGATGACTAAGACTCATGTCCTTAAATCATTCACAATCTAATGGGGACACAAAATTATGAATGGTGGAATCAGGACTTGCACCCAGGACTACAAACGTGGCATCAGTGCTCTTCCCACTACACCATGGTACAGTAAATATAAACGTCATAAGGGTGTTCGGATAATTCCTGGAGTCCTTGCAGTATCAGATGACGTCAGTCATGGAGGAAGGTGATTTCCAAGCAAAATGACTCATTGAATTAAAATGTCAACTGAACAGAGTGCCTGCCTTTCCCTCCCCTTCTAATCTGCTGCTTGTAGTCTGCGGTGGGCTTGGAAACCAGACGAGGAAATGTATTGAAAGCATATTTCACGTGAAGGGAAATGACCCTGAGGAGTGTTGTGTATGAGCCTTTGAGCATAAACTTTACTTCTGTTTTGGCCATTCTTGGGACTTTCTTAAGATGTCCTCTCTCTGAGCTGAGGCCAGGCAGCTGAGTTAGCCTGTGAGTTCTGAGTGGGCAGTGTTACAGTAGAATAGATAATTGTGCTATAATGAGCACAGTGAGTTAGGAAAGACGCACATTCTTATCACAGCATGCCTGCCTCCCCAGCCAGCGTTTAGGATCTCTCCCCTAACTCAGTACACTGTAGAAATCGACCTTTCTGTTTTTTGAACATTCCGAGTTCTTGCCTAACTCAGGCCTTTGTAGTGTTTCGCCTTCTCTTTCACTGTTCACATGACTGGCTCCTCATCTTCAAGGATTCAGCTTAGAGGTCACCTTCTCAGAAAGCTCACTGAGAGATCTACCTAACATGGGGTCCTCCACCTTATCTATGCTCTCTACCAACACCTTATTTGTGTCCTAAAATGTCCTATAGACATTTTTCTGTGCTAAGTGGAACTTAAGCACTTTCCGTCTTCTGATACTACTACTATTTACTGTTTTGTCTATATAGATACTTGTCGACCTCCCCCCACTAGAATGTAAGCTTTGTGAGGACAGGTGTTGTGTCTATGTGGCTCATTGCTGTATCCCTACCACCTAGAACCGGATTTGGCACATGGTAGGCACTCAATAAATATCTGTGAATGAATTGAGTGAAAACTCTTTTCCTCTTTGTCTCAGATGGCCATTCTCAGTAAACATAGCCAGACTGGCCTGGTTTTCTTAAATAGATTCTGACAGTTTTACTTGGCAGCTCATGAAGCAGGACTGCTGTGTGCCTTTGTTCCAGGAAAGGGACTTTAAGTCACCTTCCCAGGGCCCAAGCTTCTTGGGGACAGGAAAATCGGGCATTAATTAGGTGCATTAAGTTGGGGCTTCCTAAGTCTACACCACCATATCATTTGTTAACTCTATTGGGTGGGATACTGGGTAATGAGGTCATGGTCGTGTTCCAATATCAGGTTAGCTCTCTTCCGTTCCTAACCACAAACTGCACCCTTGTGAGAAGCCGTCTCTCTCACCCGTGTGCAGCAGGTCACTGCGGGAGGGCGGGCGGCCCTGGGGAGAGTGGAGCTTCCCTCACTCATCCCTCCCCGCTTCTGGATAGACAATGCCAGGTGCCAAGTTCATCCTTGTTAGCATTAAGAGTGGGGATGGTTTGTGAAAAGAACTATATATACCTTGTGAAGCACTTGAAAATGTACTGCTGAGTCACCAACTTCCAGTGAGAGCCATGGGAGCTAGGTAGGAGCACGGTCCCTCAGCCCAGTGACTTCGGGAGACATGCACGAAGGTCTAGTTTGTACACAGCACTTCCCTGAGCAAGCAACGAAGAATCCTTGTGCTGCCCTCCTAGAGGAAGGCAGGGTAGGGCTGAATATCTCCCTTGCTAAGGAACTTTCGGCCAGCACCTTATCCCCACCTCCTGAGCAGCCTTCCGGACAGTGTGGCCTGCACCCTCAGCCTCCACTGACCTCCTTTCTGTTCCCTACCTCTGAACTCAGTACCTTTGCAAACTCATCGCACACCCTCTCTTCCTTGCTTACCTGAGTCCACACTTCAGTTCCTAGGGTGTGACCAGTATTTCCCACTCCAGATCTTTGCATGTGCTGCTTTGTCTCTAACCCCATAAAAAAGACACTTCCTTTCAACTAACATTATCCTACTGCCTCTGGGCTTCTGTTTTAACCTATTAAGTGAGCCAACCTACATTTGCCAATAAAGTCAAAGGTGCATGCGTTTCTAAATGTGCAGATTAATGTAGGGAGAATTGATGCTTTGTGATTGTTATCCTATCCAAGAATATGGTAGATCTTTCCATATGTTTAAGTCTTTGTGTTCCTGAGGAACATTTTAGAGTTTTCATCACATAGAGCTTATATATTTCTCAGAAAGTTTATTCCTGGGAATTTATCTTTTTTTTTCTTTTCTTTTTTTGTTTTCGACTCATTCAGCATCCGAAGGAATTTATCTTTTGTGTTGCCATTATAAATAGTGTCTTTCCCATACTATGCCTAATTGGTTGCTATCTGTATACTCAAACAGTAACTGGTTTATAGACATTAATTGAATTTTTGTTTTGTTTATAGTGAATTTTCCATTTAGTTCTCTTGGATTTTCAGGTTTTATAATCATATAATCTATAAATAGTGATATTTTATAACTTCTTCTTTCCAGTTTTGAGACCATGAATTCCCTTCATGGGAAATGACTGCATTGACTAATACAGCTAGAATGATGTTAATAACATTAGTGACAGTGGGAATCCTTGTCTTGTTCCGGAGTTTAGTGAGAATGCTTCTTTTGCTTCCCCTTCAAGTATGACACTGGGTTTTTGATTGTCCATAAATCTCTTGACTCTGTCCATGTCTATCTTCACTGCTGTCACCTTAGCGCAAGACACCATGATCTTTCACCTGGACCAATATACTGGCTTCCTAATTTTCATTTTCATTCTTGCCCTTCCGATTCATTCTCCACATAACAACTGGAGTAGCCTCATAAAAGTAAAAATCTGATCATGTTCTTTCTCTCTTAAAACATTCCAGTGGTTTTCCATTCCTTTTAGGAGAACCTCTAAAATTCTTAATGTGATTCCAAGGCCCTGCCTGATTTGACCCCCGAGAGCATTTCCAGCTTCATCATGAACCCTCTCTTCCTCGCTTCCCACAGTCTAGCTCACAAAGGCATTTTAGGTCCTTGAATGTGACAAATATCTCCCACCTCCAGACTTTGCACATGCAAAGGTTCTGTCTCTACCCTTTTGCTTAGCTAACCTCATCCTACTTACCCTTTACGTTTCAGCTTCTCACTCACTTCCTCAGGAAAATCTTCCCTAACACCTTGGACTAGGGGTTATATATTCTCACTGTACCCTCTCCTTTCCTTTCACAGTCCTTTTCACCATAGCACACTTATGCCCAACTATTTATGTCATTTTTATCATCTGTCTTGCTGGATTGTGAATTGTACTAGTGCCTGATACATTGTTAATTCTCAGTAACTATTTCTTAAATATATAAGTGAATGTAAATTATTCATAATGTATTGAAGACATGAGACTGCATTATTGTGTTCTTATGTAAGAAACATCTCAAGTTCTGAGACTGCACAATCATGAGTGAGAGGTGTCTTTGCAGGGGAAATATGGGATGATATCAAAGCAAACAGATTAGAAAATGGGTACATATTGTGATACCAGATAGCAAGGAAATTATCAAAGACTACTGAGGTCAAAGGATTCCAGAGCTAACCTCAAGATTCTCCCAATGGCCAAAGATGGAATAATCTGTGTGTGAGAAAAATCAGTACAATAGATTGAAACACATCCAGTATGTTTACTTCTTATAATGATACCAAGCAAATAAAAATTCATAGTTAACCATTTGAAGGATGGTAGGGAATCAACTTGTTCTTTTACGAGAAAAAAAAGAAGTGTTTATTCTGCCTTTCCTACATTAACTTTACCTCTGGGTAACTGAGTAGTTAATGAGAGAAAGTAACTTTTTTGTGAATATTATTCCAGGTGATAAATAAAGGAAACTGATAGAATTAAAATATCTCAGTTTTGCAGCCTAAACTGAATTAATAGATCTAGGCAATGACTATCAGTGACTGATCACAGCATTATCTGGTACTTCAACTACATAGAAGTACACAACACGGTGTATAAAATGTCTAGTAGGGAAAGAAAAAGTCAAGCTTGAATCTGATCCGGACTCTCGGTGTAACTCCTCATTTACAGGAAATAAATGGGGCAGAGAAACACAGGGATGCAATGAACAGTGTACAGGCTCTGGAAAACTTTGCAAGACAGAAGATCTGATGTCTTCTACAAAAAGTTGTGGCGAATAGAAAGACGGAAGAAAATTTAAAGATTTAGGTCTTTCTCCACTCGTGGAGACTGACCCATTCTTCTCTCTGGAACATTAAAAAAAAAAAAAAAGAAGAGAATTTAAAAATTTAAAGACTTGAAAAATGTATCAACCATTTGCATTGTATGGATCTTGTTTGGCTGACTGGATATTTGAAGATGTTAAGGAATTATTATTATTTTTTTTAGGTATTATAATGGTATTGTGCTTAATATTATTGTTTAAAAGCATCTCTTAGAGATACATAGGACAATATTTACAAATGAAATGATGTGATGTCTGGAATTTGCTTCAAGTTAATCCTGGGTGGAGAGTGTGGGTAAGGGATATAAATGAAACAAGGTAGCTTGTGACTTGATGATTGTTAAGACTGCTTGTTGGGTTTTTGGGAATTCATTATGTGAATCTGCTTCTTTTATATATATTCAAAAATTTTTTTTTTTGAGACAGAGTCTCACTCTGTTGCCCGGGCTAGTGCCGTGGCATCGGCCTAGCTCACAGCAACCTCAAACTCCTGGGCTCAAGCGATCCTACTGCCTCAGCTTCCAAGTAGCTGGGACTACAGGCATGCGCCACCATACCCGGCTAATTTTTTTTCTATATGTATTTTTAGTTGTCCAGCTAATTTCTTTCTATTTTTTTAGTAGAGACGGGGTCTCACTCTTGCTCAGGCTGTTCTCGAACTCCTGAGCTCAAATGATCCGCCCGCCTCGGCCTCCCAGAGTGCTAGGATTACAGGCGTGAGCTACCATGCCCAGCCTCGGCATGTTAAAATTTTAAAAATTAACAGAAAAGAAAAAAAAAGAACAACATTTCCTCTGGCCTCCAATATATCAGACTCAGAACTAATGCCTAACTTTTAGGCAGTATTTAAAAAAGAACACAAATCTGGTGCTGAATGTCTAAATCTTGACAGTTTGAAGCCTGAAGGAGCAGTTGTTCCTCACTGACTGCAGGGAGCTGTGAGCAGCACACACTGCAGAAGCCCAGGGCCTTTTGTCCTGGCTACATCCAGATGATCCAGATGGCAGGAACAGGATGAAATGACAACAAAGACATATTCCATTTTACTATTGTCCTGTACTACTTGGATTTCCAAGAAGAAACTTGGATTAAGGGCAATCTTTTTTGTCCAATCCTTTTTAATTTTTGGCTCTGGTTCCAGCACTCTTACAATAATGAACAGCAGAATTCATGAGAGTAAATTAGATTTTCACTGAATGGAGGTTAAGAACACAACTGTTCAGTATAGACCAGTGCTGTTCCGTAGAACGTTCTGCGATGGTGGAAAAGTTTTATTATGTTTGGCTACTGAGGACTTGAAATGTGACTAGTGTGATTAGGGAAATGAATTTTTAATTTTATTTAATTTTAATTATTTTAAATTAAATAGTCTCCTGTGGCTAGTGGTTACTGTATTAGACAGCACAGTTTGGCTCTATGTAATATGTATAGAAATTGCTACCTTAATACTTTCTACTGTTAATCACAAAGAATGCTTTATTCTTTCTAGCTGAACAGGTCAGTCAACATTAATTTTAGTAGACATTCTTCTCCTATTCCTATTCCCACTCCTTTATTTTGAAAATCCCAAAGCACCAAAAAACAAAAAACTATAAAAATTTCGATTTTTCCTTTTTCATATATTCTCTAGGAGACAGATGTATGTAATGTTGCTAAAAAGGACTATGTAATCCACACTTTTCATTTTATGTATTCTGTTCATTTAACAAATATTTAGGCCGGGCACGGTGGCTCACGCCTGTAATTCTAGCACTCTGGGAGGCTGAGGCGGGCGGATCCTTTGAGCTCAGGAGTTTGAGATCAGCTTGAGCAAGAGTGAGACCCCGTCTCTACTAAAAATAGAAAGAAATTGGCCAAACAACTAAAAATACAAAAAATTAGCCGGGCATGGTGGTGCATGCCTGTAGTCCCAGCTACGTGGGAGGCTGAGGCAGAAGGATTGCTTGAGCCCAGGAGTTTGAGGTTGCTGTGAGCTAGGCTGATGCCACGGCACTCTAGCCCAGGCAACAGAGCGAGACTCTGTCTCAATAAATAAATAAATAAATAAAAATGAAAATAAAAAATAAACAAATATTTAATGAGCACCTACCCTGTAAGACACTGTATCTATGGACTGTAGTGGCTGCTGTGGCGAGCTGCCAGGTATCTTCCTTTAGGACCAAGATTCTCAATCTCCCAGCAGCCTGGTATATTGACCCAAACACCTCCCATTAGGCCCCACCTCCAACATTGGCGATCAAATTTCAACATGAGGTTTGGAGGGGACAAACATCCAAAACACAGCAGAGATACAAAGGCCAGACCTACTTGCTGAAATTTGTGACAACTCTGAAAGGCCTTCCTAGGCCCAGAGCTCCCCATGGGACCAGCTGAGGCTTTTGTTGCAATCGTATCACAATTCAACATGTCCCTTTGCCCAACCCAAGCCCCTACAGTTATTCCCAAATGCAAATCTCCATTTCAGACAGACCTGACTGCCACTGTCATGGAGATTATAGTATTTTGGCTGGGATGAAGAAACTGAAACCTAGAGAAGTTTAAGGATTAGCCCAAGGTCACACAGCCCATTTATGGTACAGTCAGGACTGGAATCCACTTTTGTGGCTTTCGGTGTGGTGCTCTTCCCACTGTACCATGTGGCCTTGTAATAAAGCACATTGAATCAGGAAATCTCAATCTGCTGTTGGAAGTAGTATTAAGGGAATAAGGTATCTTTCTAAGAAACACTGCTCTGTCCCTCTCCCTTCTTGACCCCTACTCCTTTCTCCCTTCCCTATTAAAAAAAAAAAGATACCTTTCTAAAATGTTACATTGGGTGACAGACATACTAATTCCCCTGGGAACAGCACCTCTCCCCTTTTATGGAAATGCTTTCCTCCTTCTCTAGACACAGAATCCTGTGGAAGTTAGTCTTTTCTTAAATGGCCCAGATCCCTTGACCACAAGGGTTGGTTGAGAGGTGGGTACCAATCCTAGTAGCCTGGCCACCAACGGTTCAGAGATGGGCACATTACCTAAACAAGTTCATCAGAAACTTTCCCCAGAATTATTCTTAAACTGGAGTAAGCAGGTACTTTCATCCTGGTTGGAAGATATAAGAATGCGTGTTTAGAGGGTAGTCATCTTGGGAGGAAGCTGGGTTGACAGAAAGAAGCTTCTCTGAAGAAAGAGGTCAAGAGAGGGAGGAACAGGAAGTCCTGATGGCAATTTTGTTCCTCCTTTGAGACACCCCTAAGGCCAATGCCACCCTTTGCCTACCGAAGCCTTGGTTATTTGAGCCTATGAATTTTCTCCTTTTTGCTTAAATCACTTCAACTTGGGTTTCTACTGCCACCCTAGCTAATTGACTCCAGTTTTCCATTTTGCCTTATCATCTGTATTTTGCATATCCATCTTTATAAAGCTTGCATTCATTAGCATACACTTTTGCATTCTGTTTTTTCACTTGCTATTACTTCATTCATATTCTTCCACAGTTAACACAATAGCCACAAGTTAATAATTCTAACAAGTTAATATACCATAACCTACTTAACTACTTCCCAACCATAGAATATTTAGGCTGTTTCCTTTTTTGCCTCCTTGTTATTCTTACCACCATAATGACCAACTGGGTGTACATAGCTTTACTCTTCTAATTAATTCTGAAGTTAAATTCTCAGAAGTAGGATTTTGGAGTTAAAGGGTATGAAACTTTTTGACCAAAAATGTGGATATTTTTTACATTTTGGAAAAAGTTTGTTTAGATGTCAAGTTTGGAGGAACAATCAGAGACTTTAAAGGTGAGAGCCTCAAGTCACTCCCTCCTGCCCTGCTTTCGGTCCTGGAGTCACTCCTGCTGTTGCTCATCCAGAACACAGGGGAGTGGGAAGAAGTGCCTGGGGCCATAGCAGCTGGCTGTGCTGGGGTTTTGCTCTGCCCAGGAATGGAGCTCCAGGATGTGGTGTAGGGTTCTCATAAAGGAAAGAGAGGCCAGGAAGGGGGCCAGAAGCCCCCAGGAGGGGGTTTCAAAATACCAAGTTCTTCCTACCCACTGCCAGATTCAGAATTTCATTAAGATGAGTAACCCCTCCACAAGAGATTTTGGTGATGGGTCTTTGAATAGATCCTCTTATTATATCTTCCCATAGCACCTTAGATTTTTCCTTCATAGCACTTATTATTATTGCAAATTATTAATTACACAATCCATTGTCCCATTTCTGGTATTTAACTTAAGAATTAATTCTTAAGAGGGCATTAACTTACCAATTAATTCAACAGAAAGAGAAAGCTATATGCACATTATATTGTCTATAAGCTCCAGGAGAGCTTTTTTTCCCAGAGATTTGTGTCCTTTGTGTTCAACTCTATATCCTAAGCCCCTAAAACAGTGGCTGCCACATAATAGGCACTGAACAAATATTTATTTGAATGAGTACATAAGTGAATTAGCATAATAAAAGAAACAAGGTTAATTATGTTTCTTTCTTTTTTTTTTTTTTTTTTTGAGACAGAGTCTCACTCTGTTGCCCTGGCTAGAGTGCCGTGGCGTCAGCCTAGCTCACAGCAACCTCAAACTCCTGGGCTCAAGCAGTCCTTCTGCCTCAGCCTCCCGAGTAGCTGAGACTACAGGCATGCGCCACCATGCCCGGCTAATTTTTTTCTATATATTTTTAGTTGGCCGATTAATTTCTTTCTAATTTTAGTAGAGGCGGGGTCTTGCTCTTGCTCAGGCTGGTCTCGAACTCCTGAGCTCAAACAATCCGCCCGCCTCGGCCTCCCAGAGAGCTAGGATTACAGGCGTGAGCCACCGCGCCCGGCCTATGTTTCTTAAATTTACTTGATGATGGAACTGTTTTTTTTCAAATACAAGTTAACATTCTAAGGGACACACCTGGGAAATTGCCAAGTCCACGTATGATGAAAAAGTATCAAGAGAAGGCAAGGATAAGTAGTCTGTGTTCTCCACTGGATACCCCTCAGAATTTGCCTGATGAGAGCCACGAGCGGTGGTATGCGCCCATAGTCCCTGCTCCTTGGGAGGCTGAGGTGGGAGGATCCTTCGAGCCTGGGAGTTGGAGACCAACCTGAGCAACATAGCATGTCTATTAAAAACAAAAAAGTGCCTGTTGAGCTGCCGCACCCACTGTGCAGCACAGCTGAGAGGAACCTCGGCGATTTGACTGACTTGAAGGGAATTTTGTTGAAGCAAATTGATCAACATAGCACTTTGATAATTTGGTGGAAAGCTAATAGTCCTCATTAATGTTCTCTTGAAAATTGGTCACTTGTGGATTATTGAGCAGTTTTACAGGCCAGTACCATCAAATTGTTTTAGAGGACAACTCTAAAATAAATGTTTCTTAGGGAAGTTCATTTGTGAGCATTTATCCAATGCTGACATATATTGAAGTTAAATGAGTCTTTTGCATATTTTAAAAGATTAACATATCCAAATAAAAAGATTAATTAATTCACAGAGACTTTCTCTGTATAAGTGAGAAATTATTCTGGCATTTAGTCAGCCTGCGTATAAAAAGCTCTGGATTAGGACTCTAGATTAGTTGAGACATCTGGTTCTAATTCTAGCTTTGCTCCCAAAGAAACTGCTTGATCTTTAGGAGACTTTCTGAGCCACAGGGACTCCTTCTATTAAGTGAGGGGACTGAATTAAAAAAACTGTTAATATTCCTTCTAGTTGGGATATATTTAGCGTCTAGGAATGGCATAAGGAGCCGTGAACATGAAGAACTGGTTAATACATTCATTGCTGTGGCTAGTCCAGACTCGGAGACTATTACAGGCAAGTGGATGCTAAAATACAAAGTTCAGGTTTCATGAACTTAAATCATGATTGCTCTTCAGCTGAGCAATTCAAAAGGCTCTCACAGAACAGATTGAGTAAAGCTCACTTATATTTAATGCTGGCTGAGAAGAAAAGTGAAATGTGATGAAAGATACACTGAAATTAACCCGAAGCAGACCCTTTGCTATTTGCAGGTCTATAGTAGGACCACTTTACTTACTAGCTTTGTTCTGTGACCTTCTAAGTGTCTCTTGAGCTTCCAGCACTTGATTTTCCCCTCAGATACATTTCCCTTGTACTGCTTATCTTGTAAAATTAACTACCGTGTAACAGATGTATGAGCCAAAGCTAATTTTATAAGAAACTTGAGTGAGAGGAAATCAATCTTTCAAGGTCCCTGAAGTCCTGAGATCATAAAGAAAAGACTAAATAAGTAGTTTCTGGCTTTTTACTTTTGATTTCCTTCTAGTTTCAGTTTTCTTCCTCTGAATCTCTCTTCTCAGAACTTCCGTGGCATATATAGATGCTCATAAACAAACAAACAAAAAAATGAGGAATACTAGGCTGTTAGAAAGGTCACAGTCCACACTGCCAACAGGCGCGGCCAGGCTGGCTGGTTAGTGGAAATTTACAAGTGATAATAGGCTGCCACTTTTGCTTTAAGAGCTACTCCCACTTGGGGACCTGAAACTGTGTAGTCACCAAAACAGAGAAAAGTGGTTAATTTTTTGATTTACTGGAAGGAGCTCTATTGATCAAGTTCATTTAATGTTACTAGTTCATTCTACACACTATCACAGTTTACTTTTGGCCACCACAGATACTTCAGTACTTACAAGTGATAAAATGTAATTATTGTTGAGTTGCAAAATCATGGGCTATGTGCATTACTGTAAACCTAATCTCCAACTCACGTGCAAGTTTAAAATTCTAAATTGTTCTGAGTTCTTCTCCTGGTTATGAGATTTTGTGTGTTTTTGTTACGTAAAACGCAAATCTAGTGACTGTTTTGAAAAGATCTAGGCAAAAGGTCATGACAACAATTCAGCTATTTAGCACAACTCTCTGTAAACAAATCACCAGAGAAAGGCTTAAAGTGAGGTAATAATTCCGGCTCATTGTCAGTGAATAAACACCAGGCAGCTATAGACATGTTTAATGAATTCCTGCACTCTCTTCAAATACAAATTAATACAACATAGCATTTTGTGATTTGAGGTAATTGCCCACATGGCTGAGCTGTGTACCTCCACAAACGGTATAATTTAAGTGTGGATTTATGTATGGAACATATAATACTCTGAATAAATATTTTGAAATGGACATTTATTTCACAGAAAAGGCAAGTAAGATAAAGAAGAAATACTGACAAGGGAGACACCAGACATAAGTAACAACAAAGCAAGCCAAACTGTGCTCTGCTAGGTGTTTAGCAAACTACCTCCTCAGCACTAAGGAGGGGCAATTTATTTATTTATTTTCGAGACAGAGTCTCACTCTGTTGCCCGGGCGAGAGCGCCCTGGCATCAGCCTAGCTCGCAACCTCAAATTCCTGGGCTCAAGCGATCCTCCTGCCTCAGCCTCCTGAGTAGCTGGGACTACAGACATGTGCCACCATGCCCGGCTAATTTTTTCTATATAT
>NW_012138080.1:4086631-4095122 GCF_000956105.1 Propithecus coquereli
CATATTTAGGATACTCCTTAATTGTAAGAAAATGACCCAGTTAGCAGTAAATGTCAGAAAAGTATCATTTCGATGTAATCTGCCTTTTAGTCATGGGTAACTCTACATTTTTGGCAGATAACCAGTCCCCTAGCAATGTCCTGTGCTTCTGTCCTTGTGATCAAGGTGGCAATTGCATTCATGTTATTTCCCGTTATTTGTTGCACCATAAAAATTTAATTCATAAATAAAGGGAGCATAATATCCATGTGGGATAATACCTTTATGTGCAATTTAGGGACAAAAAGACCTACATATACATGCATATGTACATATATAAATGTGGGTTCATGTAATATATGCATTTATAGATCTCTACTTAGAAGTCACTAGATCGCCTTTTTTAAAATATAAAAATGAATTGATCCTCTGGAGAAACTCCCACTTGCAAATCTGTTTCTCCACTCTGCCAGTGTAAATAACCACCTACAATCACGTAGACCAAGCTCTCCTCTGATTCATGCGGAGTGTATCTTCATCAAGTGTCTCCTTCCATTTTTTTTCAGGCAACGTTTTACTTTCTTTTGAGAAAGTTTTCATCAAACACAGCCCCCCCCACACACTTTAAAGAGAAAAGAAAGACCTGTAATTGTGGAAAATCTTAACCTGTACAAAAACTAAACATTTTAATAGATATTTTTAAATTGCCCTCTAAAAAGTTTGTATCATGTATCTACACCCACAGCAGAAAAAAAAATGGAAAAAAAATTTGTATCAATTAATGCTCCCACCAATAGTGGATGAGGTTGTTTGTTTTCCCACATATTTGACAACATTGGGTATTTTCATTCTTTTTCTTTTCCTTTTTCACATTTTCTTTTTAAATATTTCCCTCTTACTCTGTTGCCCAGGCTAGAGTGCAGTGGCCTCATCATAGCTCACTGCAGCCTCAAACTCCTGGTCTCGAGCATTCTCCCGCCTCAGCCTCCTGAGCAGCTGGAACTACAGTTGTGCACCACCATGCTGGGCTAATTTTTCTATTTTTTGCAGAGATGGGGTCTCGCTCTTGTTCAGGCTGGTTTCAAACTCCTGACCTCAAGCAATCCTCCTACCTTGGCTTCACAAAGTACTAGGATTACAGGCGTGAGCTACCTTGCCCAGCCCGATATTTTCACTCTTTTTAATCTTTGCCAATCTCGTAGGAGAAAAATAACATTAAGCATCTTTTCATTGTGTTATGACCATTTGATTTCTTCACCCCTAATTTGAAATGTCGCCTTTATCATAAATCACCAGTGCATCCCCAGCAGCTAGCACATATAAGGCACTCAATAAGTGAAAGAATGAGGGGGCCACTGGGGCTCAGCCACGCAGAACCCCTGGGAGACGGCATGGCGGGGGCTCCAGAGTTCACCCAGCTGAGGCTCGAGGGGCCGGGCTGTTCATTCCCCAACCCACGTCCCCGGTGGGCCGAGGCCTGCTCCTGGGGCAGCAGCAACTCTCCAGCCCTCTGGCTGCTTTAGCCTGCCTGTTCTTGCAGCCGGAGAATACAGGCCCTGACATGCAGTCACGGGGTCCCCCGCCAGCACCCCCAGCACCTGTTCGTTCCACAGTCGCCTCAAGTACAGGGAGCCCCAAGCAAAGTCTCCTCCCCTCCCTTCCCACCTCCGATAAGTTGTGTGAACTGAAATAAAATCTTAAAAAATAATAATAATAAAAATAAATGAAAGAATGTGATAGAAATAGTCTATTGCTGCTCTTCAGAAGAGAAAAGTGGCAATGGTCACATCTGTTTCAGGACCATAATTCTGATGACGGTACTGTACAGAGAAAGGGCCGAGAGTAGAAAGCCACTGAATTCATAGTATTGTGTTAAAAGAAAAAAACTTTAGACAAACAAAATTGAAGAGGGTTTAATTGAGCAAAGGACACTTGGCAGATTGGTCAGCTCCTGCTCTACCAGCCCCTAGTAGAATAGGTTCAGAGCAACTCCAGCACTGCCCCGTGGTCAGAAAGGCTTTATGGACAGAAAAATGAAAGTGATGTGCAGAAAATGGAAGTGAGGTACAGAAACAGCCGGATTGGTTACAGCTCAGTGTTTGCCTTATTTGAACACTGTTTGAATAGTTGGCTGCCTGTGAATGGTTGAAGTACGACTGCTGTGATTGGCTGATTCCTACTTGTTACGAGAGTACGTTACAGTCTGTTTACACATTCAGTTAGGTTACAGTTCACTCTGTACAGAGAAACCTTTAGGCCAAACTGAAAATATGTACGGAGGCAGCTTTAGGCTAAACCTAATTTAACAATAGTCAGAAAGTTATTAAAATATCCCAGGCAAGAAATGGACAAAATTACAACAAATTTAGCTTAAAGATCTCAGTTGGCTTTGTTTGCGATTTTAGAATCGGGCAACGCTTCATCTCATAAAATAGAATAAGTGTTCCAATGAGCTGAACTGAAGGTTGGCTTTAGAGACAGAGAAGGGCTGAAGAAAGAAGCAGCAAAAAAAAAAACCTTTCTAAGCTACTTTTCTTCTAAGGTAGAGACAGGAAGACAAAAAAATAGTAAAAGAATGGATTAGTTGACATCAGGTTACATCGGGCTACCTTTTTTGTGTAAGGATTAAAGCAGAGGAAACTTTATTACCATACCGATTGAAGATTGAGATGAAACTGGCCTGTTGGGAAAACTGGCATTATCTCTATCTCCTGATTTCCCAGAAGGTCAGATAACAGTGAGTTTGGGTTTGGTAACTGGCACTTTAGCAGGGGTGACTCCCTTTTTATTTTTTGTCTGGTCTGTCAGGGCCTAGTGCAGGAGCCAAAACAATGGCTCCTATAATTTTAATTTGACACTAGTTTGGGCGGTTGAGTGAATTTTGGTATAGTTAACAGGAATATGGAACCCATAATGAGATCTGCTTCCTTCTATCCCATTGTTTGTGAACTTGTTCTTATTTCCTCTTGCGTCAATTATGATAGCGTTCCAACATTTTCCTCTTTTTTCATCTTTTTATACACACACACAAACACACACACAAATAGATAACTATGGGCCATGGATGATGGCCCATGCCTGTAATCCCAGCATTTTGGGAGGCTGAGGCTGGAGGATTGCTTGAGGCGAGGAGTTTAAGACCAGCCTGAAAAGAAGACAGACTAATGGCCAGCAAACGTATAAAAAAGTGCCCAACATCTCTAATCATTAGGGAAATGCAAATCAAAACCACAAGGAGATATCGCCTAACTCCAGTGAGAATGGCCCTTATGAAAAAGTCCCAAAACAACAAATGCTGGTGTGGATGTGGAGAGATTGGAACACTCTTACACTGCTGGTGGGACTGCAAATTAGTACAACCCCTGTGGAAAGTAATTTGGAGATACCTCAAAGAGCTAAGAATAGAAATACCAATTGATCCACCAATCCCACTTCTAGGCATCTCTCCAAAGGAAAAAAAGACGCTCTGTAATAAAGACATCTGCACTCGAATGTTAATAGCAGCACAATTCACAATTGCGAAGATGTGGAAACAACCAAAGAGCCCATCGATACATGAGTGGGTTAATAAAATGTGGCATTATGTATACCACGGAATACTACTCAACTACAAAAATCAATGATGATCTAGTACCTCTTATGTTATCCTGGATAGAGATTGAGCCCATCCTTGGAAGTGAGGTATCACAAGGATGGAAAAACATGCACCACATGTACTTGCCATCAAATTGGTACTAACTGACCAACCCTAAGGTGTTCGCATGGTAGTAATATTCACTGGGTGCCGGTCAGGTGGTGGGGCTGGTAAACCCACAACTATTGGAAGCAGAACACATTGTGTGGGGGAAGGACACGCTTGTAGCCCTGGCTTGGGTGGGGCAAACGCATTACATGTGGGAGGCGAGAATTCTACCACTGAACGACCAATGCTGCCCAAAACGCATTACATGTAACCAAAATGTTTGTACCCCCATAATATCCTGAATAATAAAAAAAAAAGACCAATCTGAGCAAGAGTGAGACCCCCATCTCTACAAAACAGAAAAATTAGCTGGGTGTGATGGTGCACACCTCTAGCCCGAGCTGCTTGGGAGGCTGAGGCAGGAGGTTTGCTTGAGCCCAGGAGTTTGAGGTTGCAGTGAGCTATGATGACACCACTGTACTCTAGCTTGGGCAACAGAGCAAGATCCTGTCTCAACAAACAAAGAAAAACAAATAGATAATATAATGGTCTTGCTATGTTGCCCAGAGTGGTCTGGAACTCCCGGCCTGAGGCGATCTTCCTGCTTCAACCTTCTAAAGTGGTGGGAGTACAGGCATAGCCCCCAAGCCCAGCCACTTCAGGATACGTTATACCAGACGGTAAGCTCTTTGAGAAGCAAAACCTTATCTGTTCATGTCCTCCTTAGAGAACTCTGAAGAATATTTTGGTCCCAGTAGGTATTTAATACATTTCAGTAGGTAGAGATTAAGTGGAAAGCATTCCAGGTACAAAAGTGAAAGGGGAGGAAAGCATGGGTTCATGTTTAGGAATGTTTAGTACAGCTGGGCAATAAGTGATGAGCAGGAATACTATGAACAATTGTATACCAACAAATTACATAACTTATTCCTAGGAAGATACAAACTGTGAAAGACAAACTCAAGAAGAAATAGACAATCTGAATAGATCTATAACAAGTGAATATATTTAATAAATAATCAAAAAACTACTCACAAAGAAAGGCCCAGGCCCAGATGGCTTCCCCACTGAATTCTAACAAATACAGGTCCACTACCCTATCAAGCCTGGTGATGGAAGAATTCATACTTTACCCTACCAGTAATGGTTAAAAGAGGAGAAGGTTAAAAGAGGAGAATGACAGAACTAGAGATCAAATTCCTCTTTCCAACCAGAGATGCTACTGAACCACCTAGATCATTACACTCCTAAACTGGGCTACAACCAGGTTGGCTCTGGATCTGCTGGGCACAGGTTCTATGTCATTTACTGTTTGATCAAACATTGAATTTAATGCCATGAGGTAGCCTAATAGTTCTAGTCGTATCAGAAAGAGTCATAAATATCCTAAATCCAAGAATCACCAGCAACAGGGCCTTAATACCATCCACCTGTCTAGAAATTAATCTGAAAGTAGATTATGATGGTATTATATGAAGTGGGTACCTTACTCCGGAAATTGATGTCACTTTTGCTACATCAGGCCAAGCTTGCTTTCATAATCTTTAGTAAGGAATAAAAGCTACTCAGAAAAATGTGACCAAAGTTCATCTCAAAACCATAGCCATAACCATCACCCAAATCGTCTTAAATATTACAAAATCCCCAAATGAGCTTTCTCCCCATACTTCTCCATATTTAATTCCATAGAAATACTTGCTAAAACATGAACATGGGTACTTGTCATTGTCTCACAAAATTATCTAACTTCTGTATGTTGTCTTACTTCTATTAAAGATATTATCAGCTGGGGTCAGGGATGCCTAGCACTTTGGGAAGATTGCTTGAGGCCAGGAGTTCAAGACCAGCCTGGGCAACATAGCGAGATCCTGTGCTACAAAAAAATTTAAAAATTAGCCAGATGTGGTGGTGTGTGCCTGTAATCCCAGGACTTCACGAGACTGAGGCAGGAACATCACTTGAGACCAGGGGTTTGAGGCCGCAGTGAGCTATGATAGTGAACCACTGCATTCCAGCTGGGGAAACAGAGTAAGACTCTGTCTCTAAAAAAAGTTTTAAAATTAAAAAAAAATAAGTAAAGATATCATCAGACTTATATCATGTTAACACCTGATCTTCAGCACAACAGGAACACGACCTCTGATACTCAGTCTGCTCACTCGAGGCATTCAACAAATATCAGTATGACTTTTCTACCATGTTCTTCTCACTTCTATCTTTCTGCTTGGCAATCTCCGTGGTAGAGTGCTTGGGATTTTCTATGTAGATAATCATGTCATCTGCAAATAGGGACAGTTTTATTTCCTTCCAATCTGTATCCTTTTTAAAAAAAAAAAAAAAGATACAGGGTCTCAGCTATGTTTGCCCATACTAGATTCGAACTCCCGGGCAGAAATGATCCTCCCACCTCAGCCTCCCAAGTACCTGTAGTCCCAGCTACCTGGGAATCCTCATTGACTTCTTTGTGGAAATTAACAAGCTGATTTAAAAATTCATACAGAATTTCAAAGGACCCAGAATAACCAAATCAATACCGAAAAAGGAGAACAAAGTTGGAAACTCACACTTTCTGATTTCAAAATGTACTATACTAGCACTCTGGGAGGCCGAGATGGGCGGATTGTTTGAGCTTAGAAGTTCGAAACCAGCCTGAGCAAGAGCGAGACCCCGTCTCTACTAAAAATAGAAAGAAATTAATTGGACAACTAAAAATATATAGAAAAATTAGCCGGGCATGGTGGCGCATGCCTGTAGTCCCAGCTACTCGGGAGGCTGAGGCAGGAGGATCACTTGAGCCCAGCAGTTTGAGGTTGCTGTGAGCTAGGATGACGCCACGGCACTCTAGGCCAGGCAACACAGTGAGACTCTGTCTCAAAAAAAAAAAAAAATGTACTATAAAACAACAGTAATCAAGACAGTGTGGTACTGGCACAAGGCTAGACATATAGATTAATAGGAATAGAATTGACAGTCCAAAAATAAACCCATATACCTATGGTCAATTGATTTTTTGACAAGGGTACTGTGACCATTCAATGGGGAAAGAATGTTCCTTTCAATAAATGGTGCTGGAATAACTGAATGGCCACAGGCAAAAGAGTGAAGTTGGATGCTTATCTCACACCAAATACAAAAATTAGCTCAAAATGGACCAAACACCTAAATATAAGAGCTAAAACTATAAAACCCTTCAGAGAAAACAAGAAAACATAGGGGGTAAAATCTTCGTGATATTGGATTTGGCAAAGGATTCTTAGATATAACACCAAAAGCATGAGCAACAAAAGAAAAAAATAGTTAAATTGAACATCAAAATAAAATAACTTTCGTGCTTCAAAGGACACCACATGGATGTTATTTAAACATTCTGTCTTTGCTGGTTTCTTCTGATAATGCTCTGGCAGGGAGGGATGGGGATGGGGGCTGGTGCTACATTGCTGCCAGTTGGGGGTGGAAGTCCAGTTAGGCACTGGACTCTCTAAGGCTCTAGTTGGCCTCTGTTGGCAACTGAGCTGGAGGTGCTCTTCATTACTTCTGAATGGAGATGGGGGTTTCTGGGTCTTCACTAGGCCTCCACTGATCCCTTCCTGGCAGGGAGGGACGGGAAGACCTCAACGTGCTCCTGATGTGGACTCCACTGACATCGCAGGGGAGGGGTGTGTGGCCTCTGGCCTCATTACGTCTAGATGGTTGCCAAAGTCCTGACCCTCTACTGGGCTTCCTCTAACACCCACTGGTGGTGGCAGTGGGGAGAGTTGGAGCAAAGGTGGAAGGAAGTCTAAGCTCCCTCCTTGGCCTCCACTCGTGGGGGTGGGTCGGGGCTACAGATTTTTTCTGTCATGTTTGGCTTGAGTATAGAAGTTATAGTCTAAAGGTTTTCTCTCTTGCTTTTCATTGTGCTCTTCAGGTTGTTCTTTTTTGGCTCCTTTGGCTAAAGAGAACAGACTTTTGTTGCGGCTTTTTTTAAATCTGTGCCACTTGCGGCTTCTTCACCAGCTGTCTAGGATATGTGAGGCAAAAAGGCAACCCAGAGGACTCACCGCCCTTCCTTGAGTCCCGAGGTCCCCAGACAATCTGCCTTCTCTCTGTTTTTCAGAATCTTCCTGTTTGTTTTCAGATCATAGCCTTTTAAAGTCTCAAGAAATCTTGGAGACGATAGGTTTGATTAGTTTACAGTGGAAGGAAATGAAGCCCAATGGCACAGGATAGTTAACAGTAATGTTAGGAGGAGATTCCTGTGTTCAAAGCTCTTTTTAGTACATCGTGTTGCCTCAATCAGATGGCTTTATTTCATTTTATTAGATGTGTACTCAAATTAATTGAAACTTTTCCTCCAGATGCTGAAATTTGGGGAAAAATATTTTGTCCAGTGAGCAATTAAACTTCATTTGTAAATTAAACTTAGGAATCATTTTCTACTGTATAAATTGGAATCAAAATTTTTTTATAACAAGATACTAAACATCTATTTTATGTAAAACACTGGTCTAGTACATTTTGTAAGATAGACCATGTTACCAACCCACTGGTAATATTCCATCTCAAACATCTATGATATGCAAAAATGTCCCAGTGGTTTTCATTTAAGGACCAATTATTATTATTTTTTTTGTAGAGATAGGTTGCCCAGGCTGGAGTACAGTGGCATGATCTTAGCTCACTGCAGCCTCTATCTCTAGGGCTCAAGCAATCCTCCCACCCTGGGACTACAGCTAATTTCTTTTTTCTTTCTTCTTTTTTTTTTTTTTTGAGACAGAGTCTCACTCTCTTGCCTGGGGCGAGTGCCGTGGCATCAGCCTAGCTCACAGCAACCTCAAACTCCTGGGCTCA
>NW_012138080.1:4096479-4138375 GCF_000956105.1 Propithecus coquereli
TTTTTTTTTTTTTTGTAGAGACAGGGTCTTGCTCTTGCTCAGGCCACTGCAGTGAACATCTTTTATATATAAATCTTGGTCAAATTACTATTTCCTGGATAGATTTATAGGAGGTCATAAACTCTTTTAAGTTTCTTGGCTTGTGCCTATCATCCCAGCACTTTTGCAGGCTGAAGTGGGAGGATCACTTGAGGCCAGGAGTTTGAAACCAGTCTGGACAACACAGCAAGACCCTGTCTCTACAAACTAGCCAGGTGCCCACCTACTTGGGGATCATGCCACTGTACTTCAGCCTGGGCAACAGAGCAAGACTGTCTCTAAAACAAAAACAAAAAACTTATTAAATAAAAAAGAGAAAGCTTCTTAATATATCTTGCCAGAAAGTATCTTAAGACTCTGATATACAGTTTCGAAATAGTATCTCAATTCTTTTTCCTTTTATTTTGTATCTCAATTTTTAACATGCAGATAGAGGAACTCGAGGTGATATGCTACTGTACTGGAGAAGAATGCATTTATTTGGATAACACACTCATGTGTTAAAATTGTTTCTACCTGTTCAGAGTGGTTTCTAGTAAATGAGTACATTTCTGGAATGAATCATTATAAATTCTATTAATAAATTAAGAAAAACTGTGCTAGAAATTAGTTGGAGTGGAAACATTTTTACTGCTCCCTCAATTACAGTCTTAAGCATGTCTGAGGAGACGCAGCTGCTCTTATCGCCAAGTAAGCTACACTAATATTTAACAAATGTTAGAAGTAAAACAGTGAAGATAGTAACCACCAGCAAGAAGTTTAGGTGTTCACACAGGGGTCTCATTTCAGGGACTGTGCTGTTCCCCAACTATCCTGGTTATATCTAATTGCCAAGAGTAGTGATTTTCTGCTGTTAAGCTCAATCTTGCAAAAGAACTCTGCCGATGGAGAGCACTGGTCAGTCTTCTGAGCTCATGAAGGGTGTTGAGTATGCATTTTGATCAAATTGCCCTAAGACTCACACTTTCCCTCACAACTATTTTCTTTTTCATTCAAGATATGTTACTGTCTTCATGATTGCTGAAGGAGAAAATATTTTTTTTTTGGAAAACATAAGGTTGTGCAGAATTCCTAACAATGAAATCCAATCAGTCATATCCTATTCTGAGGCCTCGTAGAGTTTGTCATTACAGGGGGGCTGTTAAATCGATCAATACAGACACATCTGTATTGGGTTAGGGTAGCAACTATCATCAGTTTAAGCATCCTAAGAAAGCCAGTTTTGCCACTTGTGGGAAAAACTGAGTTATTTTGTGTCCTGTTTCTACATAATTGTTCAGAATACCCAATTCACAAAATATTGGATTCATGAATTTTCATTAAAGCTTCAAATTCAAAATGTTTCTGAAACTGGTGAAACATCAAAATGGAACATCATAAAGTGAAAAAGTTGTCAATACATTGTCTTTAAACAGCTAAACACAGCCTTCAATCACTTGTCTTTCACAAACGGGTCAAATAAATTTTAATTGAAAATAAAAATCTATAAATTCTGCTGCACATCTTATAATCACAATCTTTAGTATAATACATGGTATACTATACATAGAAAAGGTAACTTTATCCTTAAGTCACTTGCTAGAAAAAAGACAAAAATAAAAAAAAAGGTAACTTTAATGCATTCCCAATAGCAAAACTGATCCTTTTAATGCCCCATACTTAGAAGATATTTTTGTTAAGATAGGTATGATATCACATACTTCCAATGTCTTTGTCAATCCTGTGTTCACTTGGTTGATTTCCGTAAGACTTACATGCCCCTAACCCCTGGAGGCTTCCTGTATGATATTTCTATACATCTGTATCTGAAGTTAGGGAAGGTTACCTGAATGAATAAGCCTTGTCCGTGGTGTCACCAACCTTTCAGTGTGTATGTTAATTACATATATATAAAGGCATATCTTTTTTATATATCATAATCATATCATTAATTATATGTTAATTATATATAAAAGCATATGATATACATATCACTTCTCTTTTTCCTCACAAGCTTTCATGTGTGAAATCATCATAATGCTGTTTCTTTGATGAGTTTTTTCTTAAAAAATCACATTCATTCTGCATGATTTTTAAAAAATCAACTTTACTGGAGTATAATTTACATAAATGTACACACTTTAACTGTATAGCTAGATGCACTTAGATAAATATATACACCTGCATTCTGCGTGATTTTTAATTTGGAGAGATGGGTGACCTGAGTTCAGTCCTAAACTGATAATTTACTAGTCCTGTGACCTTGGGCAAATTACTTTAACTTCTCAAAGCCCTGATTTTTCTCTCAGTAAAATGAGGATAATAGAGATCTCACGGAAGTTGTGAAGGTTCAATGAAATAATGAACAGCAAGTATCCAGCAAACAGCCTGTTTTCACTTCACCTTTCATTACCACGTGGGATAAAAATAAACTTCACATGTCTAAATTTCCACCTGGGGGGGTCTTTCAAATAGAAATCTGTGAACTCTTTCCTTTACTCATCATTTCTTCCTTAATTCTGTTAACCATATTCACTCATTCTTTACATCAGAGGCAGAAGGATCATTGTAGAAACAGAACGATCATATATATCTTGTTTGCCCACAACTCAGAATTTTTACTATATCCTTGTCGGTGTGACAGGCATACATGCTTATTTATATTTTTCACCAACTACTGCTAAATTATTTCTTCTTCGTCTTTTGACAATTTTTTTAGAAACGGTGTCTCCCTATGTTGTTCAGGCTGGATTCTAACTCCTGGGCTCAAGGAATCTTCCTGCCTCAGCCTCCCAAGTAGCTGGGAATACAGGCACTGGCTATGACGCTAGCCATATTGCTGAAATTATTTCTAAAGGGCAACGTTTTAGTAGTAATAGGTAGTTACGAAGTAAGTCTCACAACTTAATCTGTTTCACTACACATTTCCTTAGGCAAAATTTCACAGAAGCTGAAAGATAGCTTCTATAATTATTCTAGCACAATGCTAAGCACTTGAAGCAGGTAAGTGGTTTGGTTTGTTTTTTTCCTTTAAACTCCCTACAAGAAGTGTGGAGGCAATGCTCTTCAGTTTTGGAGAACATAGGCAAACAAGCGTACGCGCTAAATCATCTGGCTTCATTTTGATCACAAGGGCTTACACCAGACGATGAATACTTGCTGTGAGTACAGTCTGATGTCAGACATGAAGAAAATCAGGTGATAGTCACGTCATGTCATTTTTTATTATGTCTGAGTTCAGTATACTCGTTGGAGATTTTTTTCCCCCAATATCTTTGAGATACCTGAAGAGAACTCAACACCAGTACCCTATTTTCCTGTTTTGTGCCTACATTTCTCTATTTTCATCTGAACTTGGTCTGCAAGTATTAGGTCACGTATCTACTGTAATTACCAGGCATCCTGTGGATTGCAATGAAAAGGCAGTTTGAAATTAGTGACACTTAGATGGTGGTTCTAGTCATTTGTATTTTCTGACAATGAATTCGCCTCAAAAAATTTTAGTATTCACTCTAGTCCTTGCTTCCTCATTTTTTTTTCAGTTAAGCACTCCCGTAATTCAGCTGCATTCCTTTCCTTTTAACAATTTATCTCCCTAATCCCCTTCCTATCACTTGGGTCAGGCTGGTTGGCCAGGAGGAAGAAACGGATCTTCGGGTCCACCCTCCCCGACAGGTCTCACTGCAGAGATGCACCAGAAAGGTGACTCAACCCCCAGGCCACCCGCCACCGCCCAACACCCGGGCGGGGCCCGGGCCTTATGGGAAGGAACCCTAGGTTCGCCCCGGCCGATTTTTCACCGCGTTCTTGGGCTCCGGGGACCCGCTGCACACGGTATGGCACCGATCCCCAGGAAGAAGGAGGAAAAGGAAGCGGAGGTGCCCGGGTGCAGGTTCCGCCCCGCGCAGGCCGGAGCCGGTGGATCCTCAGGGCCTGGGCTAGGCTGGGCGGGGCCGGGATCAGGGGGCGTGGCCTCAGGGGGCGGAATAGGTGAGCTAGGGCAGCGGAGGCGCAGGAACCGGGCGGGGCCTGTTGGGGGAGGAGACCCCCACTGGGGGCGGGGCCACACGAAAGGAAACGCCCTCCCAAGCCGGAAAGGCAAACCCTTAAGAGGGTTTCAGGTCCGCCAACCTTCAGCTCTTCAACTGCCTCTCGCACAGCCTAAGTGGCCAGCGTGGCTCGCCAGCCTGAGAGGGGCCATCAGAGTAGGTCCTGCTTTCGTCTTCACTTTCCCGTCCTGGCCGCCGAGACAGAGGGGAGAAAGTAGTGGGGCCCGACCCTGGTTTCCACCACAATGTCACCCTCCCTATTGTTAATATGTGACATTGTAACAAAACTCCACTCTCAACTCCTCCTTGCAAATATTTTTTCAGAGACGCTATTCAATTTTTCTAGTTTTGTTTTTCATTTTTGTTTTTTTTTCCCAGAGACAGGGTCTCGCTCTGTCGCGTAGGCTGGAGTGCAGTGGGGCTACCATAGCTCACTGCAACCTGCAACTCCTGGGCTCAAGCGATCCTCCCGTTTTGGCCTCCCGAAGTGCCAGGATTACAGGCTTGAGCCACCGCGCCCGGCCAATTTTTCTAATTTTGCGACACCTTCTTAACGGAATTCCTCCACTTTTAGTTCAGCTTAAGTCTTGGTTGTGTTAACTACTACAAGGCTAGACCAGAGTAAAAGGACCCCCAGAGAGTAAGCCTTTCAAGGAAAGAAAAAGTTTTATAATTGCCTTTGGGAATGTACTAGCTTCCATAACTGTAAAATATGTTTGGTTTAACCAGCCAACTTCTGTGCTAGACCCTGGGAAAACGCAGACAAATATGAGGCATTCTATTAGGGAAGATGGATGAATAGAAAAACAACCATAATTCAGTATTATGAGTTTGATAATAAAAGTACATACTAGACACCAAGCATATACTAGCATAGGTCGACTGACTAATTCTACTGGGGTGTGAGCAGTGGAGCCTAAGAAAAGCTTGCATCCAGGAGTGAGGCCCATCTGCAAGTGTGTTTGAAACACAAACATGAGTGTAAGCAAAAGAAAACCCATGATGTAGATATTAATAAAAGACTACACAATGCTAATTGACAATACAAGGGGAAAAAAAGTAAAATATAAAGAAGTGTGGAGGGCAGAGGTGGGAGGTGGGAGGGTGAGGCAGGAGGATCACTTGAACCCAGGAGTTTGAGGCTGCAGTGAGCTATGATCATGCCACTGCTCTCCAGCCTGGGTGACAGACCAAGACCCCCTCTCTTAAAAAAAACCAAAAAAACCCAAACTATATTAATTTCTTTATTGTGGTTATTTGGGATTGTAATCCTTATCCAAGGGAGGGGAACAGATTGATTTTGTGTCTGTTAATCTAATGTTATATGTTTAGGGTTGTCAATCAAAGTTTTGAGATTGGGGTTCTGGATTTAGGGTTATTGGTCAAAGATTCCAGATGTGGTTAGGGAGGGGAGAGGAAAGGGGAACACCTCCTGGGAGTTCCACTTGGGCAGCTGTTAACAAACTGAGCCCTTGTAATAGCTGGGATCTGTCTGCCATTTAGTGGGAGCTCAAAGCCGGTGCATGTCAACTGGGATTTATTTTCACAACCTGGAGCATTTCCTATGCCTTAGGAATCCTGCAAGTTTTACCTTTACCGAATTTTTAGGGTAACTGGTTTCAGTTTTTCCCTGCTTGTTTTGAGAGGATGGAATTCTACACTTTCCCACTAGAGAGTTCAGCTAATCTCTTTGCTTATTAAAGTTAATTAAATTCTTCACCTACTTTATATTTTACTTTCTCATCCGTCTAATAAACAGATTGATGAGATAGGATTGTGGTAAGCCTTAAATGAAATTTTGCAAATCACAATGTCTGGTATATAATAAATGCTTAATGAATGTTAACTATTAATACTACTACACTTGTTATTACATATGGTCGCTTTGTTCAGCTTTTTTTTCTTTAAACATTTTGGATTGGTTTTCATGTCACTATAGTATAGAGGTTTTTTTTTTTTCCTGACACATCTTATTCAGATAGCAACCTGATCGCATGTAGTCCAAAAACACTCAAATAATAAGTCAAATATAATCAAATGTTAAAGATTGGTCTTCAAACATAGCCAAAGATGCCACGCTTGCCTATGATCTCTCTGCTATAAAACAACATCCACATCTCAGTGGCCACCAAACCATTCAGCACGGCTTCCTTAACTATGAGATGTTTAAAGCTACCAGTTTGAGCACTATCCACTATTGTTTTCAGCCTCTGAAAAGCTCTAGGGATCTCAGCAGAGGTTGGAGGAAAAGCTCAACCTTGGCTTAGTACCAAAATGTGGCCATTCAAGGCTTTGAATAAGTCATGGCAGCATTCACCAATGCTGGGGCCTTCTCTGCCAGGTTACGGACAAATTAAGCCACGGTGCTAGGATGGTAAGTCCCTTTCCCTGAATGGCTGACTGCATGTCACCCCACAAAAGGACTTGTGGCAGGATGAGCTTTCTTATTTTAGTGGCCAGAATTTTATTGGATTTACCATAATTTACTTAACCTAAACACTCTTCATTGGCATGTATGTTTTCAATTTTCTTTTTTTTTTTTGCTATGTATGTTAATATAATACAATATCATAACAAACATTCTAGTACATATATCTTTGAGCATTTGTACAAGTATAAATTACTAGAAGCAGATTCAGGTCAAAAGCCATGCACATTTAAAAAGTAATAAATATTGCCAAATAACCCTCCAATTTAGCAGTTTACACTAGTATCAAGGGTGTAATAAAGAGATAATTAGGCTCCTGAATAGAATTCCTCACACAGGGCAGAGAAGGCCACTCCAGGCAGTGGGAATCACACAGCCCAAGTTACTGAACTGCTTTGGGAAAATCACAGTTTACATTTAGCCATATTCCCCTCTACAAATCAGATAACTGAATGTGGGCCAGGGACTTAATGAAGTCATAGGATCTGTAGCTTTAGATTTATAAAAGATCACACTGTAATAAGGCTTTGTGATCTGCTTTTATTTTTTACACTTTCAAACAAGTTGTAAGCATATTTTTTTTTTTTTTTTGAGACAGAGTCCCGCTTTTGTTGCCCGGACTAGAGTGAGTGCCGTGGCATCAGCCTGGCTCACAGCAACCTCAAACTCCTGGGCTCAAGCAATTCTTCTGCCTCAGCCTCCCGAGTAGCTGGGACTACAGGCATGCGCCACCATGCCGGCTAATTTTTTCTATATATTTTTTAGTTGTCCGATTTATTTCTTTCTATTTTTAGTAGAGACGGGGTCTCACTCTTGCTCAGGCTGGTCTCGAACTCCTGAGCTCAAACAGGAGCCTCGGCCTCCCAGAGTAAGCATATTTTTTACATCAATAGACTTCTACGTTGTTGTTAATGGCTGCAGAATACTTTATTACATGAGTCTACAATAATTTATGTAATCTGTTCCTTATTATTGAACATTTAGGATATATGACAGAAACAATACAAAGAATATCCTAGTAGCTAAATCTTTGCTTGCCTCCTTAATCATTTTCCTAGGATAAATTCCCAGAAGTAGAATCACTAGGTCAACAGATATACACATTTTTAGAGCTTTGGTTTGTATTACAAATTGCCCTTGAGAAAGATTACTCCAATTTATATTCCCAGCAGCGGAGTGTGAGGAAGCACCCTTTGAAAACACAGTGTGCTATTGCTTTAAAAATGGTCCTCCTGTTAACAGAGTTTGTTAAGACCTCTGGTTGTAGGTTTCGTTTTTAAATAAAATATTTCCACTGTATTTTTTATGATTATGATAATAACATATATGGATTATAAAAAGTCAAACGTTAAGAAATATGTAATGTAGAAAGTAAATGTTCCCAAATACCCCATTATTCAGAGATAACAGTATTTATCTATAAACATTGATTATCAGGTATATTGGGTTTTAGCTTTTTCCTATAAATTTACTAACGTATACTCTATGTATATTATTTTGATTAAGTTTTTAATTTTTGTTTTTGTTGTTTTTATTTTTTATTATTATTTTTAAATTTCGTTGTTTGTTTGTTTTGAGACAGGGTCTTGCTCTGTTCCCCAGGCTAGAGTGCAGGGGCATAATCACAGCTCACTGCAGCCTCCAGCTTCTGGGCTCAAGTGATTCTCCTACCTCAGCCTCTGAATAGCTGGGACTACAGATGCACACCACCATGTCCGGCTAATTTTTCTTATTTTTTGTAGAGACAGGTCTTGCTAAGTTGCCCAGGCTGGTCTTGAACTCCTGGCCTCAAGAGATGCTCCCACCTCAGCCTCGCAAAATACTAGGATTACAGGCATCAGCCACTGTGCCCAGCCTATGCATATTATTTTATAAAACTATACATTAATACTTTGCAATTTTTTTCAATTAACTATACATCTTAGGCCAGGCATAGTGGCTCATAGCACCCTGGGAGGCTGACGTGGGAGGATCACTTAACGTCAGGAATTCGAGACTAGCCTGAACAAGAGCAAGACCCCATCTTTACAAAAAATAGAAAAATTAGCCTAGCTGGGCATGGTGGCATGCACCTGTAGTCCCAGCTACTCAGGAGGCTGAGGCAGGAGGATCACTTGAGCCCAGGAGTTTGAGGTTGCCGTGAGCTAGGAGGACGCCACTGCAGTCTACTCAGGGTGACAGAGTGAGACTCTAAAAAAAAAAAAAAAACTTGGATATCTTCCTCTACCAGTATTATTAGATTTATCTCATTTTTTTTCTTTTTCTTCTTCCTTCTTTCCCTTTGCCCTCTGCCCCCTTCCTCCCTTCCCCCTTTCCTTCCACTGAATCAGTGATATGCTGGAACCTGCTTGTACAGGCTTGAGAGAGCCAAATATGCACATCTCTTTTCAACTTCAAGTTCAGTAACTTCGCCTTTGTAGCTCAAAATGGGCCATGATGAGAGAACGTACCCCATAAAAATTGGCAAATGTTACAAATCAAGGTTTTGTTTGTTTTTGGAGAGTCAGCTTACCAGCACCCCACTACTATTCTATTGAATGGAAGTAACATGATTTATTTATCCAATCCCCTATATTGGAAAATTGAGTTGTGTCTGATTTTTTAATTATTATTACAAACCGTATTTCAGTGAACATCTTTGTGCATATATTTTTTTCATACTTCTGTGAGTGTTTTTATAGAATGCATTCCTAGAAGTAGAATTGCTAGGTTAAAGAGAAAGAATATTAAAAAATTCAGTAGATATTATTAAAAAGTCTTCTAATAAGGTTTTGCCAATGTAAATTTCTGCCTATAGTGTATGAGAGTACATATTTCCCCTTAGTGTGGGTTTGAAATTAAGCTATACTCAATTGGAAACATATGCCAAATTCCATTTCTTTCAAAAGTGATAGGACTTTCAACAAATGAGTATGATATATTTACTATCTTTTGATCACACATTCAAAAGCAATCATTATGACTACTAAAAGAAAAGTGCATGATAAAAGACCCAGAGTGTTAGAGTAGGAGACTAGGAGACAGGGCTGAGACCAGATGCAGGGACTCGAAGATTGGGTGCAGGTGTTAAAGTAAACAACCCTCAAGCAGAAACTAACTAGAGGGGCTGATAACTGCAGGCAAGAACTGGCTTCAAGTGACTTGTCAGCTATCTCTGCTACCTTACATGAACTTTGGCTAATTACAATGTCATTTACATTGCAGTTTTAAAACTTCTCCACCCTTGAAATCACCATGACGGTTCTGAGACAACCGTATAAAGCATGAAAATGGGAGAGAACCCATTTCTAGGAATTACTACCCAAATTCTTAGTAAAAGCCAACCCCTTAGCCTTGAATATTCCTCCTCTCAATTAGTAAGACTTCAAAAGACCAAAAACCACTTCCTCCTAGTGCAGCTGCTCTTTTTGAACCTGCCCACTCTCTCTTGAGAGTGTACTTTTGCTTTCAATTAAAAAAGAGCTGTCGTTGCTTGGCTTACGTGATGTGTCTGATATTCTTTTCTCCCAGTGATCACCAAGACCTGAAAAAACCTCCATCTGAGGCCGCTAACAATAGGGAAAATTGTGTCTTGACTTGCTGTTTGTCAGAGACAGATGTTTCCATAAGTAAGTCCACTTTGGTTTCTGATCAAAGTAAATAGGTCTTATGTACTTTTACTTTTATTATTGACCAATAAGCAATCAATAAATATTTGTTGAATGAATAAATGAAGGTTTAATGCTTTGGAGAATAACTTTGCGCGGAACTCTTTTACAACATTTGTACAATATTTTCTCAGAAGGGACTCCTAGAGGTGAGATTACTGTGCCTTAAAGTACAAAATATTTTGGGCTCTTGATATATATTGCCAAATTTCCTTCCAAAGAAGTTATATCACTTTATACTTTCCTTGAGATTATTTGTCTGCCTTTGCTATCTTTTAAAAGCAAATTAATATGATAGTTGAAAATGTCATCTTAATTTTATTTACAGGTATTACTAATGAGGTTGAACATTTTTAGTGCTTTTATTGCCAATTTGCTTTTCCTTTTTTCTGAATTAACAATTTATGTTCTTAGCTCAGTTACATTAGTATTTTTCATATTGATTGTGTTAACTATGTACACATTAAGGATATTACCCTTTTGATATATTTGTGACAGATATTTTCCCCAAAATTCATTTTGTTCATTCTTTATCTTTTTATGTTTCTTTTTGGAATATTACCATGCATTTTCAGCATGTGCATTTGTTTTCCTGGTTGTCTTTTAGGCAATACTGTGGGTTTGGTTTCCCTAGCCCCTATTTCTCTCCTGCTCCACTTACCATGGTTGTTGGTAAAACTTAATTTACAAAAAAAGCCAGGCAGCTGGCCCATATGCCATAGTTTGTTGATTTGATCTTTGAAAATATATTAACATTGATCTTGATTACTAAAATTTTTGGTGCCCCCTTAGGTTTTGTGCCCACGATGAATGCTTCATTCACCTTACTCTGGTCCCTGTCCTGTCTGAGCCCCAGAATGCTTTGTCCCCATGTCTAGGCAAGTTGTGAGGCCGCTGCTATGTTCAGTTCAGATCAGTTTTTCAGAGTATCCTGAAAAACATAGTTTATCAAATTGTGTCCAGCTTCAACTATGGCACAGATTTATGTGATTTTGGTAATTGCTTAATATTCTCCTGTTCTACTCTTTTGAAATGGTTTGTCATCAAGCTTATCAGTGAAATGGTAATAATATATAAAAGTATTTTTTGGCATAATGTATGTATGTTAAAATATGAAGCATTGTATGGTAAAAAGAAGGATGATTATAAATTTTATTCCTTTATTATCACTTTCAGGGAGCAGACATTGATACTAATCATGATTATGTCCTCCAAAATAATAAACACTGCCTTGTATTTCTACATATAATTTGCACTTATCAGATATGACAGCAGCAATTCTTTGAAAAGGAAACAAAACCAGAGAATTCTAATAAGTTCTCACTGGATACTGTTTAGATATCATAGCCTAAATTACTACTTATATTTAAGAGATGGTTTCCCTGATTATTTATTTATTTATTTTATTTTTTATTTACTTAGTTTTTAGAGAGGAGGGTCTCACTATATGGCTCAGGTTGGTCTTGAACGCCTGGCCTCAAGTGATCCTCCTGCCTCAGCCTCCCAAGTTGCTGACACTTGATTAAAGGTGCAAGCCACTGCACTTGGCTTTGTTTGCCCTGATTAAAACACAAGAGAACAATTGTCCTTCAGTCAAAACTTAGACTTGCACTGCCTTACGGTGAAACACTGTGTTAGTTTTCTATTGCTGCTATAACAAATTGCCATAAACTTAGCAACTTAAAATAACACAAATTTATTATCTTATGGTTTGGAGTCAGAAATCTAAAATGCTCTCACTGGGCTAAGATTAAAGTGTCAGTAGTGGGCTGCATTCTTTTCTGGAAATGGTGAATCCATTTCCTTGCCTTCTCCAGCTTCCAGAGGCTGTCTGCATTCCTTGGCTCATGGTCTCTTCCTCTGATGATTGTATCATTGACCTCTGCTTCTGTTGTCGTATGTCCTCTGACTCTGACTCTCCTGCTTCCCTCTTTCACTTGTAAGGACCCTTGTAATTACATTGGGCCCACATGGATGATCCAGGTTAAGCTCCCTATCTCAAGACCTTTAATTTAATCCCATCTGCAAACTCTCTTTTGTCACATAAGGTAACATATTCATGGATTTCAGAAATTAGGACGTGGACATCTTTGATAGTCATTATTCTGACTGTCATAGACACTATTCCAAAAATTTCTGATGATGAAACCAAAGTTGGCATTATATCTCAGCAAAGTGATGCAGAAAGAATCATTTCACCATCCTTTAAATAGACCTTGGCCAAATGCTAACAACATTTGAAACAAACCTTTTGGCTGCTTGTTCCCTTAGTATTTGAGAAGTTTTTAAATCTAAAGTGTTCTGAATACCTTCTAAGATTTCACTATATATATATATATATATATATGCGCCATATATAACAATATTTATATATATGTATGTATAATCTCACCTATCCAGAACATGGCAATAGTGCTAAAGCTTAGAAGTGCATATACACACACACGCACACACACCTAAGCTGTCCTGAGTAGCCAAAATAGCTGATAAAAAGGTATTAAAACTCTTGTGTTTCACTCATAGGAAAACCTTAGACTCACAGTCAATCCTACCACTTGACATATAGTTCTAATAGTTCACTCTTGACATACAGTTCTAATAAGCTTGGTTATCTTGTTTCTAATCCTTGGCTGACTTGGAATAAAATATTAGAAAGACAAGAAGGAAAGCTCTAGACAGGCAAATTGACAGAACTAAGAAGACTCGAGGAAACAGATCTCAGTCAATAACGTGCCTCATTTATGTGATATAGTCAAATGAAATAAAATTATACTAAATCTGTGCATACAAATCAAAAAAGGAGGATGGGTAAGAAGAGGTGCTTAAAGTAGAATCTATAATTCTTTCTTTTTTTTTTTTTGAGACAGAATCTTGCTCTGTTGCCCGGGCTAGAGTGCCGTGGCATCAGCCTAGCTCACAGCAACCTCAAACTCCTGGGCTCAAGCTATCCTCCTGCCTCAGCCTCCCGAGTAGCTGGGACTACAGGCGTCCGCCACCACTCTTGGCTAATTTTTTCTATTTTTTTTAGTTTCGTGGCTAATTTCTTTCTATTTTTAGTAGAGATGGGGGGGGTCTCACTCTTGCTCAGGCTGGTCTCGAACTCCTGAGCTCAAGCGATCCTCCTATCTTGGCCTCCCAGAGTGCTAGGATTACAGGCGTGAGCCACCATGCCTGGCCAGAATCTGTAATTCTTTTTTTTTTTTGAGACAGAGTCTCGCTTTGTTGCCCAGGCTAGAGTGAGTGCCGTGGCGTCAGCCTAGCTCACAGCAACCTCAAACTCCTGGGCTCAAGCGATCCTTCTGCCTCAGCCTCCCGAGTAGCTGGGACTACAGTCACTCCCCACCACACCTGGCTAATTTTTCTATTTTTAGTAGAGATGGGGTCTTGCTCTTGCTCAGACTGGTCTCGAACTCCTGACCTTGAGCGATCCACCCGCCTCGGCCTCCCAGAGTGCTAGGATTACAGGCGTGAGCCACCGCGCCCGGCCTGAATCTGTAATTCTTAAACCTTTGGCCAATCACTTCCTCTCTGGGCTTTCACTTTTTCATACAAAAAATTGAGACACTTGGATTATTTGATGTCTAGGCTCCTGTGTACTCTAGAATTCTGTGATTTCAGGTGACAATAAATAGCTTGCCGGCAAGGAGTCAATCAAAAGTTCTGTGTATCGTGGGACATACTAGTCTTTTATATTATATTTGCTGACACTATGACTACTGCTATGAATCTAATGCTTTACCAACACTTAAATACCTCAAGTGTCTGGGACAATTAAGAGTGAGGCAGACAGAGCAATGCACTTTAATAGTGTCAGAGGCATCACTTTTTCATAATCAGAGCAATAACTGATATTTATGATGATTTAATCTAACTAGCAATGAATAAACAACTTCTATGTGCCAGATACTGTGTTAGATGCTAAGTCTTCATGAGAAATTAATTTCTTTTTGGCCAGGAGAGATGGCTCAGGCCCGTAATCCTAGCACTCTGGGAGGCTGAGGCAGGAGGATCGCTTGAGCCCAGGAGTTTGAGGTTGCTGTGAGCTAGGCTGATGCCATGGCACTCTAGCCCAGGCAACAGAGTGAGACTCTGTCTCAAAAAAAAAAAAATTATTTTCATATGTTTCAGGAGACAGGTGAAGAGCAGTTTGGCAATAACTACATTTAAACCTTCTAAATATGTAAATGTTTTGATCCAGAAATTCTTCTTCCCAGAAGTTGTCCAACAGAACCTTTTCATACATGTGCCCAGAGATGCTCACTTCTGCATTGTTTGTAATAGTAAAACATTTGAAATGACTGAAATGTCCATCAATAGAATGAGACCTATATATACCAACATGAAAAGGTGCCCAAGATATAGTGCTAGATGCTAAAAGAACGTTATAAGGCCATGTTTTTTTTGCTTATATATAGATATAAAGATAAGTATAGATATATAGATATAAAGATAATATGTAAGGGATAGGATTATGGAGGTTTTTCTATGTTTTTTTAATCATGTTCACTTAAAATAATAAACACACAGTACACAGGGAAAACATCAAAGTTAATAACAAAAAGAATAATAAAAAATGAAAGGCAAGGAATTAAATAATAAGTTTTAGAAATATTTCCATGGGGAAGTATTGAAATTTTATTAAAAACATGTTTTCCAAGAATTTGGAATGGGTAAGTTGTCTCGCCTGCAGTTTTCTGACTGAGTGAGTAGATGACGTGAACTTTCACATGGTTACTCCTGTCTTTATCCTGGCTGGTTTCGAGCTTTCGATAAAGCTTCTCACCTGACACAGGGTAACAGTGAGTGCATGTGTGCCGATTAGTTTACCACGGGTCTCTCAGAGGAAATCATGTGCATCTGTCTGTTTACTTTTCCGTGGAACCTAGAAGGTCACCTCTAAAAATAATCTTGCTCAGTGTCAGAGTTTCTGTGACACAGAGGTACATACCTCACATTCTCTATGCTGTTGGTGCCCTGAGCCAGGCATATCCAGTTGCCCAAATGACTCAGATCAGAGAAGGAGGGGAAAGCAGCTGCCAGCTAAACTGTCCAGCCACTGATTTCGTTTAATAATGGATACAGAGGAAGCCCTTTAAAAAATGGAACACATCGTTCTCATGCCTGCCATTCTAGACTAGTGATGTTGAACTTTCAAATACTTTTATTGGCTGTTTGTATTTCTTCTTTTGTGAATTTCCGAAGGAAATGTTAAGAGAATTTCTGAACCAGAGCCCATGCTTTGGTCATTTGACTTTGCAGTGGACACATTTGGGCCGCCCAACCAGTCTCCACGTCCTTTGAAAGGGCCCTGAAGCTCTTGTTGAACAATGGGCCCGAGAAACTACACTTGTACTTAAGAAATATGCTCCTCTTACCCTTGACCTCTGTCCCCACTATTCCCTGATTGGACCTTTCATAATGCCGGGCTGGGACCACGTGGTGGAAGGCCGTGAAAGCCAGCCTGCAAAGTTGGAGCAAGGGAGTAGGGTGATGAGAACTCTGCTTCAAGAAGATTAACCTGGCATCAGGGTAAGATAGACTTGAGTGGGAAAAGTGAGGAGAGAGAAAGATCAGCTAGAAGTTTATTGTCCAAGTCAGAAATGATGAAAGCCTGAACTAAAGCCATGAGCAAGAGAGAAAAGAATAGAAAGATGGAAATTGAAGAAGTGAATCTATGAAATTTTTTTTTTTAGATAACCTTTGACAGATTCTATTGCCCGGGCTAGAGTATAGCAGCATCATCATAGCTCACTGCAACTTTAAACTCTTGGGCCCAAGGGATCCTCCTGCCTCAGCCTCCTGAGAAGCTGGGACTATAGGCACATGCTACCATGCCTGGCTAATTCTTCTATTTTTTGTGGAGACAGTGTCTCACTCTTGCTCAGACTGATCTCGAACTCCTGGCCTTAAGTGATCCTCCCACCTTGGCTTCCCAAAGTGCTTAGATTAGAGGCTTGAGCTACAGCGCCTGGCCTCAGAATTTTATAACTGATTGTATCCAGGGTGCAAAGGTGTTTCATAGGTCTCAGAAGATTCCAGGACTAATGCTAGGAAATTGGTGGTGTCATTATGGAGAAGTGTCCCACACTGGACTCTAAACTCATCCTCCTCTGGCTCTTCAGGGACCTCACACCAACAACTGTTTGGTCATCTATCTTCAATTGTTCACTTCCATTGATTCTTTTCCATTTAGGCCTATTCAAGAATCTTTCACATTCTAAAAACAAAATAAAACAAAACTAAAATAAAACTTCCCCCTTGAGAGGTGATGAGAAGAGTAGACTACTAAGGTCCTTATCTTAAAAGTAGGTAGTCAAGAGATGCTATCTATGATTAATGGAATGAAAAATGGAGCCTAAGTAGGTTGTGAAGGTGGTCAGTGGAGAAGCTGAGGATGGTGATACAACCACTTTGGAGGAGACAGAGTAAAAAAGGGGTATAAGTAAACTAAATTCTTGTCCATGCAAGGTGGCTTACACCTGTAATCCCAACACTTTGCGGGGTGGATGGAGGCAGGAGGATCCCTTGGGCCTAGGAGTTCAAGACCAGCCTGGTCAACATAGCAAGACCCTGTCTCTACCAAAAAAAAAAAAAAAAATTAAAAAGTGAACTAAATTCTTATTCAGCATATCAGGAAACTAATAGATAAAGTCTAAGGCTGATAAATCAAGAGAGTTATATTAGGAGGTTAATGAGTAGTGTGGAGGTTACCACAACACAGAAGCAGTTCAAAGTGGTTGCCTCTTGGCTGGGAAAGGGTGATCCAGACGATTGTTGCTTTTTTGAACCATTTGCATGTATATCTTTGATGAGTTTTCTTTGATGGGTAGTAATAGCTACCACTTATTGAATTAGTGTTATATACCATGCATTGTGCTAATTACTTTATATTCATCATCTGATTCATAGTGAACTTATTGCAAGCAGACATCTTTAACCAGTGGTATACCCTACCACCCACATTTGCATACCACCCAATCTCTCCTCAACCCGCCACGGACTGGCTTTTGCCAGCCACACTCCACTTAGACTTTTCCAACAAGAGCACTAATAACCTCCCTGTTGTTGAGACTGGTAACACTTGCAGTGTCTTTATGTCCTCTCCTCTCCTCCCTTTGCTTCCAGGAGACAACACTTTTTTGGTTTTTCTCCTACCTCTCTGGCTTCTTGTTCTCAGTTCTCCTTTAAAGTCTTTCTTCTTGTACTCACCTCCCAATGCTGGTGTTCCTCAGAGCTCCTTCAGCCTGCTTCACCTCTCGCTTTCTGTCCCTTTGGATTATTTATGTACTCCCTCTGCCTCTATCCCAAATAGTTCTTTCTCCTGAGCTGTCTGCCTGACATCCTGATCTGGGTAGCCCACTGGCACCTCAACTCAACACATCCCCCGTGAAATGCATTCTCCTCCCCCACACTTGCCCATCTACTCCACCACCAAGTCCTGTGCGGTCTACGTCCTGGATAGCTCTCTACTCCTCTTCATCGAGAGGGCCTCTACCTTAATCTGCACCATCACCATCTCTCATCTGGACTCAGGCAGTGGCCTGCTAATTGTCTCCCCACCCCACCCGAGCCCCTCCTGGGTCCATTCTCTGCACTGCAGCCACAGTGATTCTTTCTCACATGCTACTCTGAACCTGCCCTGCCTCTGCTTGGAAACTTTGAATGCTTTCCTGCACCTCAACCTGGATTCTAGCTGGTCTCTGCTTACCTCTTTCTCCAGCTCCCGCTCTGGCTCCTGCCACACTGAACTGCTTGCAGTGTCCCAACTCTCTCTCCCCTATTTTCAGGCATTTGCATTCACTGCTGTCACCTCCCTCTGCGTGAGGTCACCTTCCCTACTCTATTCTCTACCCATATAATTCCTACTAGTCCTTGATTCAGCATAGATGTCTTCTTTTTGGTGGAGCTTTTCCTGACCCCAAGACCCTATCACGGCCCTTTCCCTACTACTGTATTTACGTATATCTTTTCTGTCTCTCCCTGAACTGCAAACCTTGAGAGGGCAGGTAGTATGTAATCCATCCCTGCAGAGAGCTGCCATCTGTTCAGTGATTCGTGGGAGGCAGACCTATGGATTGAAAAGAGCATGGATTCGGGTTTCGTTCTCTTCCGAGCCTTGTTTTTCCTAGCTATAAAATGGAGATCGAAATTCCTTCCTCCCAGAGTCATCATGAAGGTTAAATGAGGTCCCTGGCACAGGAGGAGCACACGAGAGCTTGTAGTTGCTGTGTGTTCCCTTCACCCCCCCACAGCAAGGGGGAACCTGTGGGGTTTGAGGGGAACAAGGATGAATTCAGAGGTGGGCTGTGCAGGAGGCACAGGTTTGGGAGTCGTGAGTTTAGGGCCACCAAGGTGAGGCCTAGGGGTAAATGAAATCGCCCAAGTGAGATTGTGGCTTGGAGAAGGCTCAGGCCTAGGGAGCAGTAAAGGGAAGATCCGCCTGTGAAAAAGCAGGGCGGGGCAGGAATGGTCTGCGGGATGTTACAGGCCCGCCAGGCGAGCAGGGGGAGAAGGACCAGCGTCACATGCTGTGGGGGTGAGGAGAAAGTGTCGTGGGTTCAGACTTAATGAGGTCATTGATGTCCTTGGAAAGAGTGTTGATGGCTGTTTTGTGTGGTTAATCATTTGTTCTAGGTCAGAGAAGAAGGGGGGGGTGCTGTGTGGGACTTGGAGTTCCAGAGCAAAAGCAGTCTGAATTGATAAGCAGGGAGGGAAGAGCTGAAGTTAGCAGCAGCGAGAATGCGCCCTAAACTGACCAAGCCCCGGGGAGCGCAGCGCCTTCCCCAGTTCCCATCCCTGACTCCTGAGCCTGCCTCCGAACACGGAGGAAAAGCCGGCAGCGGGGGCAGACACGTCCTGGGGAAGCACATACAAAAGCAAATACAGAAGGGTTTGGGTTTTTGTCCGATAATAACTACCATTCATTATTTTCTGTGTGCAAGGCATTGTGAAAATAAATGCCTTGTGCACATTACCTCGTGTACTCCTCATGCTACCCTTACAATGTTATCATTCATTTATTAATGAAAAAAGTAAGGCTGAGAGAAGTTAATTAACCTGTTGGAAGTCAAATTACTGGTAAGTGATGAGCTGAGATTAAAACTGGGATCTCTGAGACTCCAGAGATTGCGGAGTGCTTGCTCTTAACTGCCCTGCCAGGCGTGGGGTGAGGACCCCGGTCGGAGGGGAGGGGGCAGACCTCTTCAGCAGTCTTAGTCCGGGAGTCTAGGGAGAGGCATCCAAAGACCTCTGGGAAGTTGGGGAACTTGTTTTGTGTACATAGCTCACTTCTAACTCTGCGGGGCCAAGGCTGGAACCATCTAGAACGGCATACTCCCAGAGCACTTTCTGCACTGATGGAATGTTCTCTGTCAGTGCTGTCCAACACAAGTACCACCCATGGCCACTGAGCACTTGAAATGTGGCTACTGTGACCAAGGAACTGAATTTTTAATTTCATTAATTTTAATTAGCTTAAATTTAAAAATGGATACTTGATTGTTATTAGAAATTTTTAATTATATTTTGAACAACTTTTTCAATTTCCAATTTCATGAAATCTAGATATAGCTCAAGTATTTCTGATGAGAATTTAGTATCTGAATTGAGATTTGCTGTAAGTGTAAAATACACTAACATTCAAAGACATTTGAAAAAAAGTAGGCCGGCACAGAGGCTCACGCCTATAATCTTAGCACTCTTAGCAGTCTGAGGCGGGAGGACTGCTTGAGGTCAGGAGTTTGAGACCAGCCTGAGCAAGAGCAAGACCCTGTCTCTACTAAAAATAGAAAAAAAATTAGCCAGGTGTAGTGGTGTATGCCTGTATTCCCGACTGCTCTGGAGGCCGAGGCAGGAGGATTGCTTGAGCTCAGAAATTTGAGGTTGCTGTGAGCTAGGCTGACGCTACAGCATTCGCCCAGGCAACAGAATGAGACTCTGTCTCAAAAGAAAAACCAAAAAACAAAAAAACCCAAAAAAGCCAAAAAAACAAAAAACAAAGATGTGAAAAACAGAATGTAAAATTGCCCTTTAATAATTTTTAATTGCCCACCAGTTGAAATGATAATATTTTTGATATATTGGATTAAATAAATATATTAAAGTTAATTTCACCTGTTTTTAGAAAAAAAGTTTTTAATGTGGCTACTGGAAAAATTTTCATGAAATATATGGCTCACATTATATTTCTGTTGGACAGCATTGATCTAGAGGGAGAGTCCTGGTGCTCACAAAAGTTCCATTTAGTGGTGGGGTTGGAAGGCCTTTCCCCACCTTCTACTACTTCAGGCCTCTTCATTCTTCTTTATTCTCCATCCTTCTTACTCTTCTCACCCTTGAGGTGAGAAGAGTGATACCTAATCATACCTCTCCAGAGTATTTAATTTTCTTTTTTTATAGACAGAGTCTTACTCTGCCGCCCAGGCTGGAGTGCAGTGGCTGGATCATAGCGTACTGTAACCTCGAACTCCTGGCCTCAATCGATCCTCCCACCTCAGCCTCCTGAATATCTGGGACTACAGGCGTGCGCCACCACACCTGGCTAATTTAAAAACAATTTTTTTTTTTGTAGAGATGGAGTCTCACTATGCTGCCCAGGCTGGTCTGGAACAAGTGATCCTCCCACCTCAGCCTTCCAGAGTGTTGGGGTTACAGGTGTGAGCCACCGCGCCAGGCCAGAGTGCTTTATTTTCAAAGAGAGCAGCAAAGGTCATGTGGATGCTTCCCACAAACCAGTGGATCACTAACTTTGGATTTCAGGCCTCTGTGAAGGTGGGATCTGGCTTTCAAGGAGTCTCTATCAGTGGGTCCCTGTGGCATCCTTACTTCTTGGATTTCCAGGATGGCCCCAGTTTATACGTTCTGACCATGGAAGTACTCATACTTGTCGAAATACCGGTTTAAGATTCTTAAGTGTGTATGTGTAGGAAATTATCAGTTCTGCTTATGTGTAATGCTGCTCTCCTTATTCCTTAAAATGGCCTTTTCCGAGGAGCTGGAGGACACCTGTGGCTGCAAACCTGTCTTGCTCATGCCATGAAGCAGAGACGTCATCACTGGGTAAGAGACTAGAACACTAAGGATTGCACATCTCCAAAGTCTCTGCTCTCTGGAGCCCCAAATATAAGGTCGTGTGGTAAAACACCTTATTTATTCTTGATTCTGAAATAAAGTAGCCTTGGTCTCATTATATGTAAATTGGGGAAAATAATAGCAGAGGGTGGACCCATCGTTGCTGGGAGGAATAAAAGAATTAATATATGTAAAGTGCTTAGCCCACAATAAACCATCAGCCCACTCTATATTAACTATTAATATAAAATAGGTGCAGGATATTTCTTTTTTTTTATTGTAATAACAGACATCAGGCAAGAAGGATATTTCTAAATGTGTGTCAGAATTCGTTTGGTCACGTATGCTAGATTGCTGATTCCAATTAGAATGTTTATTGGAAGCAGACCAGACTGTCCTGCCCAATAGAAGGAAAGGTTGGAACAGTCAAACCCCAGGAGAGCTGGTGCAGCTGGACCTCAAAACCCAAACATGGCAGGCACTCCCTGTCTCCCGTCTCTGTGCTTCGGTGTGTGTTGATTTCATTCTTGCTCACTGCAGACGGGTTTCCTCGCATGGCCAGAAACCAACAGCTCCTGAGTCTATCTCTTGCAACTTCCTCCACTGGGAGGGACTCTCTTCTCAGTTACACTTTAAAAAAAAATCCAGGGGAAGGAATATGAGTGGCCTAACTTGAGCATCCATCCTTTTCTTTTTATCTTATTTATTTTATTTTATTGTTTAATTTAAATTAAATTTTATTTTTTTAGAGACAGGGTCTCACTCCGTTGCCTAGGCTGGAGTGCAGTGGCATCATCATAGCTCACTGTAGCCTTGAACTCCTGGGCTCAGGTGATCCTCCCGAGTAGCTGGAGGTGGCATGTATAGGCACATGCCACCTCCCCAGCCATCCTTCTACTAATTCACTTTTGGCCATGGGACCCAGGACACATAAGATCATGACTGATCCTGTTGGAACCCTATGGTTGGGTTTAGGGGGTTTGGGTAGCAAGTTCCCAAACATAAGGGAGGGTGCTGGCAACCCTTGCCCTACTCAAGTCATTGGCTGGGGACTGCTGGGAAAAATCACAGCCTCAGCTCAAATATTGCAGCAGATCTCAAAGGTGCTGCAACTGGAGACTCTCAGCTAATTGCTCTCCTTGCAGCTGATAATTAAGTTCTTTCTTGAAGGGAAATTTGAACAGTGCACCTATCAGTGGCTGCCGCAATCCACGCTTTGCTTCTCAGATCTACCTCTCTGCACAGGTTCAGGGAGCAGCTCCCCCATGTTCCTCCATTCTGAGGGACGTGAGCTTTTGGTGCCCACATCCTTCTTGGGCTGGGATTGCTGCTCTTGTCCATTCCCAGTCACAGTTCAACAACAGAGTGCCAAGAGCACCCAAGTGGGGCACTTGAGCTCCACCAGGCTCAGTGTCTGGTGAGGGCCTGTTTCCTCATAAAGGGTGCCTTCTAGTTGTGTCTTCACAAGGCAGAAAAGAGAAACAACCTCCCTCAAGCCTCTTTTATAAGGGCACTAATCCCACTCATGAGGGCTCTGCCCTATGACCTAATCACCTCCCCCAGCCCCATCTCCTAATACTATCACCTTAGGGGTTAGGATTTCAACATATGAATTTTGGAGAAACACAAACATTCAGACCACAACATCTGGGTCGCCTGGTCAGATGCTATGCTGTGTGAGATTCCAGGCCTGCGGATCCAACTCTCTGTAAGTCCCTGTGTAGTGGTGATGACTGTGGCTCTGAGTGTCTGTTTGTCTGGGAATGAAACTCTGCCTCCTCCAGGACAGAAGCGGCCCAATGGTCAACTTATTATTAGTGGCTGTCCTCAAAGAATAGAGCTATATCAGGGGCTGAGTGTTGATCTCTGTTGCTGACAGGTTGGATATTTGAAGGCAGCAACAGCAGGTCAGGTTTAATAAGTGGGAGTCCATGCTTTTGGGTCCCTATGTAGCCTCTGTCTCTACTAGTGTGGCCACTCCATTCGTGTGCCCATTGAGCCAGTTCCAGTGACAAAGTTGGCACCCCCACATCAAGCTGCCCCATCTGTAAACTAAGCGTGGGCTTTTTCTTCCTTTTTCAGCTGGTCATGTTGATGTTCCCTAGAGCCTAGTATGAGCTAGGGAGGATCATTAGTGCCCTTGTCAGGTCCGGCATGTCACCAGTCAAATTATGCTGGGATTTAACCTGAATTATTGACCTGGCAGCCAGGAGAGGAGGTGGGCACAGCTCCTGAGGGGGGCACCTATTGCCTGGAGCAGAGAGGCCTCTGCAGTGTCTTCCTGTACAGGCAGGGGTGGGCCACCTATGCAGATTCTGGGGATACGAGGGAGTCTGCAGTGATGTCATCTTTGAAGGTATCCAACCAGATTTTCCCATCCCACATTTCAGGGCCCCAGGTTTTCTCAGCCAGGGCATAACAGACCTGCCTTGACTGAGCATTCAACCATTTGGGGGGCTCTTTAGCCCTAACTGTCAGAAGTTTGTCCCTCAGTTGTGCTAGCTCTTGCACTCTATGAGCCACCAAGGAGGCCCTCTGGTTCTCACACTTAGCCATAACTGCTTGTTAAGTGCCCTCTGTTTTCAGTTGTTCCTCTGTAGGATGTCAATGCCACTTTTCAACAATCAGCTAATTCCATTGTCTTCATATGTGCTGTCTCCCCATCCCCTGGGCCCCATGCTTTCCAAAGGCTTGAATCGTCTCTCAAGCCAGTGCATTCTCCACTACGATGTCACTGTCAAGTCACAACTGGTGATATTTTTAGCAACTGGGTTAGCCCTTGTGACTGGGACTGTCCCTGCCCGCATACCACCTGGGTGGGGGTTTTCCTTGCCAGCCGGGAGGCATGTGGCTCAGTCCCCAAACTGGGCTTGTCGTTTCAGACCACTTTCAGTACTGACTGTAATGACTGCTTCCTTTGGAAAGCAGACATCAAAGCAAGGTTAGAAGTGCAAGAGATTTGTTGTAGGTTATACCTGTTTAAGGACAAAAGGGAAAAGGAGCAGGAGTAGTCAGGGAAAGTCTTTAGGCCGTGGTGAAATGAGAGGGAAGGAAGGGGGATACGGTAGGAGGAGCCTCAGACTGAGATGTAGCTCTGACAAAATCCTCGAGGGGCCCATGTTGGGCAGAAATGTGCAGGCCCTGCCCTAGTACCTATGCTGTGCTCAGTCACCAGCTGGGAGTGTCCGAAGAAGAAAATGGCAATGGTGTGTAGTGACTGGGAGGAGGCAGGAAAGGGCTTCTGGGGATTGGTAGTGTTCTCTTTCCTAATCTGGGTTTTGTGTGGGTTCATTTTATAAATTTTTATCAAGCTTATTTTTGATTTGTGAACTTTTATGTATATATGCTATTATTTCAATTTTTAAAAACTCACAGGTCTCTGCCTTTGGCCCCTACATAGTCTTTGTAAAGAACCTTAATTAGGATTTTGAAACTCAAACCCTAGGTGGACATAGTTTCATACTCGAAGAGCAATTTGATAACATACCCAGGAAGTCTTAGAAACAAAAACCAATTTCTAGGAAGTTATTATATGGAAAAGATCACACACAATTTACAAAGCCTTAAGTACAAAGATGTTCATCATTACACTTTGTATAGTAGTGAACATTTGAAAACAACTTAAGTTTCCATTAATATAGAACTTGCGGAGTAAATTATGGTATGTCATACAATGAAACAGTTTAAAAATAATGATGAAAATCTATATTTAATGGCATGGGAGTACCTTCATGAGATAGCATTAATAAATAAAAAGAAAGTGGCATGAAAACATGTTTAATATTACCCATTTTACAAAAAATGTAATAAAAGCATGTTTTTAGAGTTAGAGAAAAGATTGAGTATTTTATATAAAATATGAATAGTGGATAGTATGTAGAACATGATTATTGTTTTCTTTATCTTTTTAATATTGTTTCTAATTTTTTTTTTTTTAAGAGACAGTGTCTCACTCTGTTGCCCAGGCTGGAGTGCAGTGGTGTGATCATAGCTCACTGTAACCTTGAACTCTTGTGCTCAAGTGATGCTCCTACCTCAGTCTCTTGAGTAGCTGGGACTACAAGCATGTGCCACAATGCCCAGCTCATTTTTAAATTTTTTGTACAGGCAGGGTCTCTTTATGTTGCCCAGGCTGGTTTCAAACTCCTGGCCTCAAGCAGTCCTTCAACCTTGGCCTCTCAAACTAAATTTTTTGTGATGAAAACTTAATGCAGATGTTCTTCGACTTAAAATGGGGTTATGTCCCAAGAAACTCATGTTGAAAATAAGTCAAAAACGCATTTAAGACATCTAACTTTCTGAACATCATAGCTTAGCCTTGTGCTCAGAACACTTAGAGTTGGGCAAAATCATCTGCAACACAGTACACCGCAGCGTGTTGGTCGTTTGCCCTCGTGATCGGTTGGCTGACTGGGGGCTGTGACTCACTGCCATGCCCAGCACCATGAGAGACTACTGTAAGGCACATTGCTAGCCTGGGGAAAGATCAAAGTTCAAAATTCAAAGTGTGATTTCTACTCAATGCAGATTTTTTTCACGCCCTTGAAGCAAAAAATCATAAGTAGAACCATCATAAGTCAGAGACTGTTTCTTCTAGTTAGCACCTTTCCCCCAAAACTATTTTAAAATAAATAAATAGGTCTGTTTTTAAATAAGTAACTAGTCTATCACTCAAGATTTACGTTGAACATCTATAAAAAGCAGAACTTTATGCCAGATCTTCATTGGGATTTTTAAAAAGGAGCTTAAGAGACTGTCCTTTACTTTGGAGAGTTTATCCTCTTCTTAGAGACATAAGACTTAGACACACAGAATTACATAATTAGACAATTAGTCGGTTTGTAATATACAGTCAGGTTATGAGATCTTTGAGGGTAAGGAATCAAGGCTTATTCATCGATATGCATCCAGATCCTTTCACATTACCTAGAATATGATATGAGTTCTATATGTATTAGTCGGTCGAAGAAGGAATGAATTAATGAATAATAAATTGATAAAAAAATGAACGCTGGATGATTTCGGACCAGGGAGTAGCATGGGATGGCTACAGAATTGGCAGTGTCATTCATAATCATGTTTCAGCTACCATCTATAAGGTGATGACTCCTGAATCCTTATCTCTTCCATGAGTTTCAGGCAAACATTTAAGCAGCGAACTTGATGTTGACACCTAGATGTTCCAAAGGCACCTGCAACGGAACATGATCAAATTTGAACTCATTTTTTCCACTAACCTGGTTCCTCCTTCTCCTTTCGCTAATACCACCCATGCTAGAATATTAGAAGTCATCCTAGACTTTTTCCTCAGTCTTCACATTCAACTTATTACTACATCTTGTTATTTCTATTTCTTTAATAGCTTTGGAATTTTATTTTTCCTCCCTTTTGGTCTCCTTCCCTCCGGCCACACTTCCTTACCATCTATTTTCCTTATCATTGTCAAACTAATTTTCTCAAAATGAAAATTTAATCATTCTTCTCTATTCTTTAGATTGTCTAATGGCTCCTCACTGCTGTGAGATAAAACCCATACTTCTTGGTTAGCCTGGCTTACAGCGTCTTCCATGATCTGGTCCTGTCTGCCTTGCTTACCTCCTCCCTACAATGCTAGAAGCTCCTGGTGATGGGGACTGTATTATCTTCATCTTTGAAGTTCCAGTGCCTAACACAATTTTGGGAAACCAATAAAGGTTTTCTGAATGAATGAACGAGGTGATGAGACCTGAAATAGGCTTTGAAGATTGAGCTGGAAGGATAAAATACAGACAGAAGATCTATTCTGGGTCCTTCAAACAATTATTGGACAATTGTGTTAAGCTTATTGAAGAAAGAGATTCCTTGTCATTGATATTTGTATCTCCATGGCCTAACAAGTAGGTATTCAGTAAATTTTGGATTAATTAATGTGCAAGTCAACAAATGGTATTGTATTGTATTTGGCCAAGCAAACATTTCTTTTGGAAAATGTAATGCTCAGTTAATTACAGAGTAATTTATTTAGAGAAGAGATGAAAACTCCATTCTCCGTGAAGGGGTCACTATGCTGGCCAGATACCTGAGCAAACAGACCAAGCCTCGAGGCAATTTAATCAAGCACATTTCTCATTGCCCAGAATGTGGACCTGCTGTTGGAGAGGACATCTGTCTTCCTGAGGTCAGTGGCTCCAGCACTAGATTTATTAACTGTAACAAGATCTGGCTACAGATGCTGCCAAAACAGGGATATCCCAGCGTGCTGTTACTGGATGCTAATTTTGGATAAATACCTCCTTGAGGCTTTAAGTCTTTCAAAATGAATATTGCATGCTCTCATAAATCATAAATAGTATTGGAGTTTCCATTTCAGTGAATAGTTAAACTCATTTTTTTTATAGTTGGGATATGTAATGGACGTGCTGGCATTTTTATGCTTATATTGAGGGTTCAGAATTCAATATTTTACAAGGTCCTAGGAGCTTGTTTGCAAAGTAATGTGTTAGGAAAAGTGACCCTGATGCAATATGATCGCTCCCTTCGCAGAACTTGCAAGTACATTTAGTTAGTTAAAGCTTCTGCCAGTATGTTTCTAGCCCAGAGGATAAAAAGGATGTCTCCAGTTGCCAGTTGCTCTTACCTGTTGCTTCTCCTGATGCCTCATTTGAAGAATTTCCATTTTGCTGCAGGTTCATGTCTCTGAGTTACCTTACCCCTGGACTTCTCCCCAACTGTTAGAGTCTCTCCAGGAAACTCAGTGGTCCATATCTGTGTCTTTCATTCAAAACACAAAAGGAAAAGCTGGTTAAAATATCGATAGTCAAGACTTTGTAAAGCATTTTTTTGATAGGAAGCATATTAATCGGCTTTATTGTTAAATGAGGAGGCTACTTAATAATACTCTTCCATCATTAAACTGAAATGCGGCTAAATGGTTTCTACTATCATGCCAACATGAAGTGATTTTTCTTGCTTTCGGTTTAACCAGGCAGAAACTTCAGGAAACAAAGCTTAATTTTTAAAATGAGATGGTTTCTTTTTGACCCTCCCGGGCAAAGAATGGAAAGATGAAAAGGAAGGAGGCCAATTTATTCATCCTGGTGTCCAAGAGGCTTGAGTTTTAGGGAAAGATTTCCCCAGAGATGATAGGGTGTCAATTAAATTTCTCTAAAACATTTATAAGGCAATTTGATCTTTAATGCTTCTGCAATCTTAGTGTAGTGGCTTTTTATAGCCCTGAGCTGTGTGTTTGAATGCACATCCCAACGTCAAAGTGGTTTTCTACACATCACCCCTTCCTGCTGTTTGCAAAATGATTTCTTTCTTAATTATTTGTAGACTTAACGATTTCACTGGAGAACAATGTAAAATGCCCCCATCTAGTTGTGAGCAAAGCTGTCCCCTGGTGCCTTCAAAGTTAGTCAGGAGCAGATGCAGCCTAGTTGGACTTTGGTACCTTGGCACATTGATGAGGGGCAGGATAGCGCGGTGGTTAAGAGCCTCAGCTCTGGAATCTGATAAGCTGGGTTTTGACTCCAGGCTCCACTGCTCACTGACAGTGAGACTTGTACAAGTTACTTAGACTCTTATCTGTGGGAAGGGAACAATAATAGCACCTACTCAGTGAGTGCAACACAGTGCCTAGCTTGGCAAATCTTATTAGCTAAAAAGAAAACAAGCGTCGGCAGCAGGAGAACTTTATGCCTACAGCATTTTATAGTGGACCTTGAGGATACAACAGTGTATAAGATACTTGTTCCACCCTTCCTGGGCTGGTTAGGTGAAAGGATATAGCCACACATGTTTAGGTAGACATACATATAATAAGTTGAGGTGGCACATGTATAAGTGGATGAGGCGTCAAGGAAGGTTTGTCAAGGAGAAAAGAAAAGAGGTTGGCCTGGAGGAGCCAGATAAGCTGACGACAAGGCAGAGGGCATTCTCAGGGCTGTCACAGTTGCATAAATGATTCTTCTTGTCAACTTCATTGAACATCTCAGGTACCTCAATGGCTAAGAATTCATGGGACAGGGAGGTGGGGGTGAACATAAAAAGCTATCGACTGGGCCAGGCATGGTGGCTAATGCCTGTAATCCTAGCACTCTGGGAGGCCGAGGCAGGAGGATCACTTGAGCTCAGGAGTTTGAGACCAGCCTGAGCAAGAGTGAGACCCCATCTCTACTAAAAATAGAAAAAATTAGTCGGGTGTGGGGGTGCGTGCCTGTAGTCCCAGCTACTCGGGGGACTGAGGCAGGACGATTGCTTGAGCCCAGGAGTTGGAGGTTGCAGTGAGCTATGATGATGACACTGCATTCTTCCGGGGCAACAGAGGGAGTCACTGTCTCAAATTAAAAAAAAAAAAGGCCATTGACTGATTTTTCCCATTACTGAATATTTTCAGTTTGATCATTTGAAAATGAAAATTTATTGCTAGTTTAAAAATACTTGTTTTCCTTAATTAAATACTTTGTCAAATGCAGAGCAGAAATACTCTGCCACAACAAAGTAAAAAACTACTTATGTACCTGTATGTGCCTAGTTTTCTTTGGGGATAACAGAAACAGAAATGATCCTTGGCCTTAAGATTCCATGAAAACTCTGAACCATCCAAGTTTATATATAGTTTAATAAATCATCTTTAAGGAAAAGTAAGTGATCTAATTTAGGATAGGAGAAATATGATAGTGATTTCAACTAGGGTGGTGGCAATGAAAAGAGGGAGAAGAGGCTGGCTGTGGTGGCTCACGCCTGTAATCCTAGCACTCTGGGAGGCCGAGGCAGGAAGATCGCTCAAGGTCAGGAGTTCGAGACCAGCCTGAGTAAGAGTGAGACCCTTACTAATAATAGAAAGAAATTAGCTGGACAACTAAAAATATATAGAAAAAATTAGCCGGGCATGGCGGTACATGCCTGTAGTCTCAGCTACTCGGGAGGCTGAGGCAGCAGGATTGCTTGAGCCCAGGAGTGTGACGTTGCTGTGAGCTAGCCTGACACCACAGCACTCTAGCCCAGGCAACAGAGCAAGACTCAAAAAAAAAAAAAAAAAAAAAAGGGAGAAGTGTATAGATTCAAGATCCTCACGGACAGCCTGTTTCAGACATGACTTATTGTGAGGAGAACAAGCTAGTAGGTAACATTTTCCAAAAGACTCTTCTTTAAAGACAATAAAATTATTTGATGCTCTGTTATAGTCAGAAACTATATTAAAAGATAGTAAAACAAAAACCCTAAACATTGACATACTAGGGGTAGAATGTCTCCCTTGGAACCATATTCATTCATTTATTGTTTTATTCATTTAAAAACTAATTTATTATGTTTCTTACTGGGTGTCATGCACTATGTGTTAGGAACTGCATATACAGTAGTGAATAAAATAGATACATTTCCTACTCTCATGGAGCTAGAGGAAGACAGACAATAAACAAGTAAGCAAATAAACCACTATATAATTACACAATCATCTGTTTGCTCATTTCAGAAATAACTGAGTGTTGGGAAGTATATTGGGTTTGGGAATACGATGAAGAGCAAAAACAGCCAGGTCCCTCTCTCCATGGAGTTTACTGTCTGAAGGGAGAGACAGCTAACTCCAAGAGTCACACTAAAGAAGGTAAAGTTGTAACTGTGCTAAGAGCTATGAAGGAATATATAATAAGGAAATGTGATTTCACAAGAAGGTCAAGGGAATCTTCTCTAAAGGAGTTAAGAATGGCTGGAAAACTGTAGGATGAGGAAGAGTTAGGTGGGCAAAGGGAGGGAGAAGAGAGGGCTCCAGACAGAGGGAACAGCATGTGGCAAAGGCCATGGCATGTCCTAGAGACTGCAAGATGGTTAGTGTGTCCAGAAGAGGAAGATGAACCCATGTGGGAGACAGAGAGGGAGCGGCAGGAGGTGAAGGAGCAAACCCAGGGAGTACTGGTCTTGGAGGCCATGGGGAAATAGGGTTTCCAAAAGGAGGACATGGACAACAGAGTCAAATGCTGCTGAGAGGTTAAGTAATGTGAGAACTGAAAAATGTCCCCTGGATTTCACAACATGTAGGTCATTGGTGAACTCAGTGGAATGATGGGCCAGAAGCCAGAATGGAATGGTTCAAGAGCGAGTGGAAGGTGAAGAAGCAGAGGGAGCAAGAGCATTGATTAGGAGTTGCATTTGGTGACATGTAATGGAATCTGATGACAGTAGCTTAAGTATATAGAGTTATTTTTTTCACATAATGAGAATGACAGAGGATGACAGTTCAGGCTGGTGCTATGGCTCCATGATGGCATCGATGCCTTAGAATCCTTCTGTCTTTCTGCTCTGTCATCCTCACCATGCGGCTTTCCATTGTGAATGCAAGAAGGCTACCCACTCTCAAATCAGTGTTTCAGATAGGAGGAAGGAAGAAGGAAGAAACATCAAGGAGAAATGTCTGGTGCCTATATCAGGAAAGCAAAAATTTGCTGTAAATTCCTAGCTGACTTCAGCTTATACGTCATTGGCCAGAACTGTGTCCCATGGCCACCCCTAGCTGCAAGGGAGGCTGGGAAAGGTAGCTTTTTAGCTGGACCCATTGCTTCCTCCACCTCCCCAAATCGGTTTCTGTTAGAAAGGAGGGAAGATGGATATGGAGAAGGCAACTACAACAGCCACACAGCAAGTACAGGTCACACATTCATAAAGGGGAGAGAGATGAGATGGTAGTTGGAGAGGGATGTGGGATTGAGTGACTTTTTTAAAAATTGGAAATGACTTGAATGTATTTAGAGCTTGACGAGAAGGAGCAAATCAAAGTGGGAGGAGATTGAATATACAAGAGCAAAAAAGGATAATTGATAACACAATGTTCCTTAGAAGGAGGTAGGGAATGGAATCTAAATCAGAAAAGGAGGATTAGCATTAAAGAGCAATCAGGATAAGATCTCTATTTTAACACCAGGTAGGAGGAAAGCTAGGCTTATATGTTTTATATTGAGGAGATGGGGCTTCTATTTCCTCTATAATGTAGGAGGTGAGGTTAGCTGTTGCCAATGAGAAGGTAAGGGGGTAGTTAGAGATTTGAGAAGTTAAAGTTTGAAATAGCTGTTGTGGAGAGTGAATTAGTCATTTGATCTGAGAAATTTCTCAGAAGACATTTCTATGATGGTAATATTATAATATGAATTGCCATATTTCCCAAGTGGACCAGTGACTGTCATGAAAGGCAATCATCTTTAAAAGTAGCTAATTGATGTAATCAAGCACTTACTGAATTTAATGAATTTTCCATGCTCTGCCTAATGAAAGCCTAATTTTCCATGTTCCTGTTAAGTGAAAGAGTTTTTCTAAACTGACCAGGCAAGAAAAGTTTAGTAACCCTCAATTGATAGAGGAATGTATTCGTGGGAACTAAAGTATTATGCAAAAATGAAAAGTCAGAAAATCCAAGGACAAGCTAGCTGAACCACACACACAGAATCCTTGGATTTCTGAGAAATGGAGAAAAAACTTCAAGAAGTATGTATTTATGTGAGAAGGACACAAATATAAGGACAAATCGAAATATAGAAAAATCATAATTATAAATTCTGGAACACTTTTTAAAAGCCATAATTATCATTCGGTATTTTTTTTTTTGGCCCATCAAGAATAGATCTGGAATTTCTAAATTGGTATGCATGTATATAAATTACTGCATCTTCTGACATTCTAACAAATTCTAATTCAACCTGAACTTGAAATGAAAAGCCTGAAAGTGCCTTATAATTAAAAATCTAGGAATATTCAAGTGAGTCGTGGGGAGATACATCATTTGAGTTTGTGGAGAGTTATCATGTCCCCTTGACAAAGTCTACCGTGCTTCATAAATTGAGAAATCTAGTCACCTGCTTGTTTTAAATGAGTGGTATGAATATAAAAATGAGTAAAGAGAAAAACAGAATCAGTATTTAGCTTTTACTGACAGCATATAAAAGATAATACACTTGTTTTAGTTAATTATTTTTTTCAGACATAATCTTAGGTCACTTTTTCTTGTGCTACATTAATTATTTTATATGTCCACTTCCTTGTACCCAAAACAGTTAGAAAAGTAGATAGCAATATGGTTAAATTGTATTTGGGAGATATTTTTAAAAAGAATTTTAAAATATTAATGTAACTGTTCCCCATTGCTGATAAGGAAGATGCAGTAGGAAATCAATGGAAAAAGGCAAGTTTCAATCATCCCATTCATCAAACCCGTGTATTTAATACCATGGAAAATCAGAAGGGAAAATGCTTGTTGCAAACATTAGAATTTTTTTAAATGAATTTTTATTCTGTTCTCTAAATGCTTCATCTACAAAAGTCTTGCCACTCCTCGCCAATTGCTACTTCAGTTCTACCACCTAAAATATTAGTACCAGTTGGAACCAAGTCCAAGAAACTTGACTTTTAAAGCCTCTGACTTCAAAAACTTCTTTCACCAAATTTATTTGTTGCATTTGATATTGACATATAACATTCTCTTCTGCTGCTCCTAGAAATGGAATTTTATCTAGATTTAATTTGCAATATTAATGACTTCTAGCATTCGAGGGTTTCATTTACAGCATTAAAAGAAAATTCTAGTTTTGATTATATTTCAAAAGGTCAGAGGCTTCTCTTAGTAAATGTTACTATTTGTTAGTCTCTCTATTTCACACATTTATTGTCAAATGAAAAGTCCGAACGTCTTTTTAGTTAAGTATTTATCCTAACAACTGATCGTGACCATAAATCTGGCCACAGGACTCACACTATTACAAATTAGATCAGCTTCATCTAAGTAGTGGGGTGCTGTGACAGTTTTGCCCAACTGAGTAAATACCTAGCCTCTTGTTGGGTGCTGTTTGAGTCACAAAAGTGGGCCTTTAAGGCAGTGCCATTCTTAGTTGGACAGATGAAGGACACATTCCTGAAACAACTGGAGAATAATTTGAGGAAAATCTATCCATCCAGGTGAAACTATAGTTGACATCTACCTGTTGCTTTTGCCCTTCTAACCTGGATTCCTGCCTCTAACAGTGTGCTGACAGTCCTTTGGGAATCTGTCCCTTCCCACTCTAGGTCCATTTGGCTTTGGTGGGGCTGTCTCACTGCTTAGATCCAGGAGGAGTGTGCAATTCATACCTGGTTCCTCTCTGCGCTCCACCCACCTGGCAACTGTGATTGACTCAGATGTGAGAACATGACTCAGGAGAGTCCAGTCAGAGCTAATCCCAAGACTTGCTGGAATTATTTAGAAAGAAAAACTCTATCTCCTGAGGTTATTAAGCTGAAAGGGTATAATTTTGGAACTCCTGGCCTCAAATGATCTTTCTGCCTTGGCCTCCCAAGCTGCTAGGATTACAGGTGTAAGCCACTGTGCCCGGCCAGGAAGGTTATAATTCTGGAGCCACTGGTAGACGCCTTGTCTCTACCTATAGAAAGCCTGCCTGAGAGTGAATACGAGGATTTTATTTTATTTTATTTTTTCTAGAGAGAGGATCTCACTCTGTCTCCCAGACTGGAGCACAGTGGTGCGATTGTAGCTCCCTGCAGCCTCGAACTTCTGGGCTCAGGCAAACCTCCCGCCTCAGCCTCCCAAGCAGCTGAGACTATAGGTGTGAGTCACCATGCTCAGCTTTTTTTTTACATTTATTTTTTTAGTGTTATTTTTTAGTTTATTTTTCTTTTGCCAAGGATTTTATATCTTGCAAAACTGACTCAAATACAAAAGGCACAAATAAACTGCTATCAGGGGATGTTGTTCTCATGTTCTCATGTGCCTTTCCCCAGGAATGTATTAGACAATGAGCGTCAGGCAATCAAAATGACTAGAAGGACATCAACATAAGGACTGATGGTGAGCATTAAATATACAATTACTTATAGAACTAAGATAAATGAGAGGAGAGAGAGAGAGACAGAGAGAGAATATAGCATGTAAGGGCTATGTACTCTAACAGTGAAGTTATAGAACAGATATTTTTAAATGGGGGAAATAAATACAACATAGGCAAAGAATTTCAGCTGTTTTCAGTAACCATATTGGTGGTGGTACTGTTAGTGTTGACATTAGTGTTGTAACTATGCATTATTCTATCATTTCCTGTGTCCTTGAGAACTAGGATTCTTGGTGTAGAAGAAGAAGATACAAATGTGACACAGGAGAGGTTAAGTAAAAACGCTGAATCCTGAATTTGAGTTGGGAATGTCAGCATTAATTTATCATTGAAAACTAGATACTAGATGCTTGACAAGTGAAAAAAACAAAACAAAAACTAGATATACATTTTCAAGGTCTCTCTACTGAAAAGGCCTAGAAACAATGATCATCCTAGAAGCAATAAGAATCCCTAGTACATAGATTATCGCCTCGCAATACCATTTCTCATATGGGTTGGTAAATAGCTTCTGCCCTTATCTCCTAAGGACCCTGCTGATGCCCAGCCCCTCTCTGGGGATCCCCAAGAAACATACACTGAAGCACTAATACCTGGCACTGGAGGGGCCTTCAGGACCCTTCTCCAGTCCCATTATGGTGAGTGTCCATTCTGATTAGTTGGCTTCCATACCCACACCCATGCCCTTTCCAGCTGAATACCCTCCCTCCCCCATCATTAACATAAACGTCATTTATTGAACAAAATTTATTCAACATCCTCTGTATGCTAGATATGTAAGTCATGCAGCATGCTAGATGGGTTGGGGGTGGTTGAGACATAGAGCCTGGGAGAAGGCAGCAGCGGGAAAGCAATCATTAGAAAAGGTGGACCCTTATTAGCTGGGAAGACGAGGAAGAGTGGCTAAACTCTATTCAGGCAATGGCATGCAAGGAATGGTCTGATCTGAGGGCTAAGAAGTACAACTAGGCACAGTGGCTCACGCCCGTAATCTTAGCATTTTGGGAGGCTTAGGCTTGAGGCCAGCAGTTCAAGACCGGCCTGAACAAGAGCAAGAACACATCTCTACAAAAAATAGAAACATTAGCCAGGCGTGGTGGCACGTACCTGTAGTCCCCAGCTACTGGGAAGGCTGAGCCCAGGAGTCTGAGGTTGTGGTGAGCCATGATGTGATGCCAGGGCGAAGGAGCAAGATCTTGTCTCAAAAAAGAAGGAGGAAAAAAAAAAAAAAAAAAAGAAGTGGGTAGTGGTGTCTGACTTTGGGAGCTGTGGGCAATTGTCATGGTGCCAGAGCCTGGAGCCAGATTAATTGGAAGTCCGAGCGCCCGGAAGAGTAACCCAGCAGTGGAGATGGCGGGCGCAAAGTGAGAGGACAGTATAGGTTTCAGCAGCCTGGCTTTCTACTTTGCTGATTCCTCGAAATGCCACCCCAGAAGGCGGAAGGAATCTTAGGTGCTAGATCCCCCAAAGTAAAGGAATCTGACAGGCTTCCCAAGGAAGTTGTGTCCAAGTAATGCTGCCCATGTTAAAAGCTAGGTTATCTTGCCTACATCAATGTTAGAATGCCTACTGAAAGAGAAAAATATTTCTATTTCTATATTCTATTTACCATTTTGGAGAGAGTATTATCATACTCCCTGGGGCAGACAGCAATAATAACACTGCCATTTATTGCACATACCACATGCCAAACGCTGTTCTAGATACCTGATGAACTGTATCTCATTTTATCGTTACAGCCACCCTCGGAGTTAAGTACTGTTGTTCCCATTTACGGAAGAGGAAACTGAGACTGGCCCAGTAAGCTTAATGTGCCCAAGATCACAAGGCTGATGAAGGGCCCAGACAGGATTCTAGCCCTTACACCACACTGTCCTGGTAAGGTGTTGAGCTCTAAATGAGTGTCACTTAAATAGTGGCTGAATTGGTCTTTAGCTAGCAAAAATGGGATCCCAGCCCATTTCTTAGGATCCGTTACTAGAATGACAAGACCATGCTGCCCTCTACCAGTGTCAGTGACATTGGCCACTGGGCATTTTCAGAATGAATAAGAATATCTATCTGCATTTATAGTGCTATAAACACTTCCACAAACATTTTGCCCAAACTTAGCATGTACGTTATAGGCACTCTAGCCCACACATAAAAATTAATGAAAAATTTTCTTTGAATATGAATTCAATTTGTGTAAAGGCCATTTACACTCATTGCAGCATTATTCACTTTTTCTATAATCTGTTTTTTAAAAATGTAATTTTTCTTCTAGGGAAGTAAAAAAGTGACTTAGTTTTTTCCATCCTTTTATTTATTTGCTTATCACTTCTTTTAATGGAAAACTTCAAACATACATAAAAGCAGAGAGAATAGAATAATGAGCCTCCAGGTATCACCCAGCTCCAACAATGATCATTTTTCCAGTGAGTTTGATGACATGATTTCTGGTAGAGCTATTTCTTGAATCTTTCTGATCTAATTACTACTTCATTCAGATAATATCTTGATGTTTCCACATCACTGGTATAATTACTGTCTTACACTAATTAATCATGGCTGATGTAAGGGACATTCAATATACTATTAAATGCTGTTGTTGAATTTAGCTCACCATAACCCACAACGTATTTCTGTTTTAACTGGGAATATGACTATTTTGAGTTTTAAGGGTACTTTCTTTCTTTCTTTCGGCCAGGAAGGATCTTGCTATGCTACCCGGGCTGGACTTGAATTCCTGGGCTCAAGTAAGCCTCTTGCTTCAGCCTCCCCAGTAGCTGGAACTACAGGTGACCATGTCTGTTGAGTTTTAAGTTTTGACTTAGCTTGCGTTTGAAAATGAATCGTTCGGTATCTGTTGGCCTCTTGGATTGGTCCATGTCTATCATCTTTCAATCTTTTTCATTTTTTTCTTTTTTGAGAAGGATCTCGATCTGTCACTGGGGCTAGAATGCAGTGGTGTGATCATAGCTCACTGCAACCTTAGTCTCCTGGGCTCAAGTGATCCTCCTGCCTCAGCCTCCCAAAGTGCTGGGATTACACTGTACCCGGCCATAATTGCTTCTTCAAGATATTTGAACCTTGACAATTATTCATCTTCCTAATAAAAAACTGTTTAAAATTTTGATATATTTTAATCAAATAAAAATACTTTTGTCCTTTTTATGAGACACACATGAAACAAATTGTCAAGGAAAAAATTAAAAATAAAAGGATAGAAAAAGATTCAGTAAAGAAATGCTAACAAAAAGCCGGATATAGCAGTTTTATACTCATTATTCTACTTGGATATTCTTTAGTATAGCAGTATTGCAGTATTATCCCTACACAGTTGTTTTATGGACTAAGTACTCTTAGCAGGAAAAAGAAACAGGTAGTAGAGATGATTTTCTAAGCTCACCGTATCATCCATGCCTACCCCCATCCCATTGCCTATGGGACCACCCACAACTCAATACATTCCCAGTGTGGTTTCCCCAGTATTTGTATATCCACTTCCAATGGACTCTAGACACATCCCCTCAAGTTTCTCCTTCAAAATTTAGCACTGAATAAAACCAACTACACCTGGAACTGGGGCTCAATGAACCTTATCGTCAACTCCTTTATCTTCCCCCACGCCCAGTGATATCTCTGCTCTGACTCGGCCCCTTGCAAGCCTGTCCATATCAACTCCAGCTGGATTCCATCACGAGCCCAAGCTCAGGCTGAATCTCCACTAGTGAGAGGCTTCTCAGGATCCTGGGTCTCCAACCCAGCCTGTGGAGACCTCTGGGCCTCAACCTCGGGCCTTAGCACGTGGGCTCTGAGTTTTTCCATGTCTGTACCCCATTTAAGGCCCATCCACTGTGGTAGTCCTCCTTCCTCCCTTTCCCTCCATCCCAGACAATCACATGTATACCCCAGGCTTACTCCTCCTGAATACATATTACACTTAATGTTATGCTCTTATTTTGTGCTTATTTTTCTCAAAAAAAAAAAAAGTTTTGACCATGATCCACATTAAAAAAAAAAAATACATTTTACATTGTGGCAAGGTACATACAAAGTTTTACCTAAACAATACTTAGTCCCTTACCATTTGGTGATGCAATCTGATATATATATTTTTTATTTATTTTGAGACAGAGTCTCACTCTGTTGCCTGGGATAGAGTGCCGTGGCATCAGCCTAGCTCACAGCAACCTCAAATTCCTGGGCTCGAGCGATCCTCCTGCCTCAGCCTCCCGAGTAGCTGGGACTATAGGCATGTGCCACCATGCCCGGCTAATTTTTTTTCTATATATTTTTAGTTGTTCAGCTAATTTCTTTCTATTTTTAGTACAGACAGGGTCTCGCTCTTGCTCAGGCTGGTCTCAAACTCCTGAGCTCAAACAATCCTCCCGCCTTGGCCTCCCAGAGTGCTAGGATTACAGGTGTGACCCACCACGCCCGGCCAGATATTTTCTTTTGTATTCTAGTTTTAAAGACTCAGCCACTAAATTGATTTCACTAACCATTAAGGGTAAAGACCCTCAATTCGAAAACCCTTGATCTAGAGAACCCCTCCCCTCCCTCCAAGACTCTTTGGCATCTTATTTATCAGAACCAGGTCAGATAATAAATATTACATATGAAGGCATGTCTAAAACAAGTACTGCCTTGCTTCCTGGATTTCCTAAGGAGACGTCCTTTCCCACAGAACAACCACAGTCCCTGGGATGTGAAAGATGTACTTTCAGTACTATTGCTGTTGGAAATGGTGGAGGTCTGTTTAAAACTTTCTAGAAAATATTCACAATTTGAAATCTGATTAAAGAGCACAGGATTGGAAGTCAGCAACCTGGGTCTTTGTCTCATTCTGCCACTGATCACTGAGAGGTCAATCGCTCAGCCTCTCTGAACCAAGGAGTCTGGATCCAGAGAATGATATATGAATCTGATGACTCATTCACTCATTCATTCGATCATTCGTCTGACAAATGCTTCAGGCCGGGAGAGACCTGGCTCTCACTGTTCATCTGACAACTTGAGCTGGGAGGGGCAATGTTACAGATTCATCACATATTATATGTGATCATCTGTCACAGTTCTTTCTCCATCAAATTCACGATTCACCCATCAGGCGCAATAGGGGAATGAGCTGCTTCATATAAGCACATTACCCAGAAAAATTACATTCATTTATATAAATGGTTTATATAAACCATTTAACAAAAATCTGTCTGAGACGTTTAGAGACTATACTATACCTAATTTCATTAGTGGTTTAATTAATTAACTCTAATAGTAAGGAGCCTAATTTTATTTAAATTTTAAGAATTCTTATACAAGTTTAATTTAAAATATCCAGAATGTAATTTTTGCTCTAATTGCTTCTATTTCCTTTTCTTCCCCACCACCTTTTAACTCTTTCAGTTTAACTGTAACACCACCAGGTGAGTTGGCACAGCAAGTGATGAGTATTACTAAAAGCCATTCCTATACCAACGTAAGTGGCACTGGCTTAGCTTTACACAAAAATGATTACGAACTACGTAAATTATCACACAGAACCCAAATTAAATGTATTCCCAAATCCCCAATTCAGCATGATCCCAAAAATGTCCACAGCCACTCCAGTGCCACTTGACAGGAGGGTATGCGTGAGGGAGGGGGAGCCAGGGTGGCAAGGCAGCAGCCTTAACTTGTTGTGGGTTTTGCAGAGACACACAGCCACGGGAACACATCATTCAGGAGCCCACTCCAAGCTTTGGAAGGGGCTTGGACAAGTCCAGGGGCTTAAGCTTTATGGGTTTCCTGGTAAATCTGCTCCTACAGATTTCAATTACTGAATGAAGGAGTGAATATGGTAAGGCAGTTATGAGCAGGACTCTGGGGTAAAATGGATCTCTGTTTGAGGCCAGGCATGGTGGCTCACACTGAGATCCCAGCACTTTGGGAGGCCAAGGCCGGGGCATTGGGGTTAGGGGGAGAATCGTTTGAGCCCAGGAGTTCAAAAAGAATCCCTGGCTTTCAACTCCGCCATTTACTAGTTTGTGGCTGCGAGCAAATGACTTAATTTCTCTGTGCCTCAGTTTTTTAATCTGGGAAAAGGGGATACTAATATCTAACACATAGGGCTGTTCTGAGTTATTAAAAGAGATAATGTATAAGGTGTGTAGTTTGGTGCCTGGAACATGGTTAATGTCAAATATAAGATCAATACTTAGACTGGGCACAATGGCTCATGCCTGTAATCCTAACGCTCTGGGAGGCCGAGGCAGGAGGATCGCTTGAGGTCAGGAGTTCGAGACCAGCCTGAGCAAGAGTGAGACCCCGTCTCTACTAAAAATAGAAAGAAATTAATTGGTACAACTAAAAATATATATATATAGAAAAAATCAGCCGGGCATGGTGGCGCATGCCTGTAGTCCCAGCTACTCGGGAGTCTGAGGCAGAAGGATTGCTTGAGCCCAGGAGTTTGAGGTTGCTGCACTCACTCTAGCCCGGGCAACAAAGCGAGACTCTGTCTCAAAAAAAAAAAAAAAAAGGCTGAGGTGAGGGGATAACTTGGGCCCAGGAGTTCAAGGCTGCAGTGAGCTATGACCACACCATTGCACTAGAGCAAGACCCTGTCTCAAAATAAATAAATACAAATAAGAACAATGCTTTATGTTATGTGAAGATGAGGAGGAGGAGGATGAGAATGATGATGACATGCTCTGTTAAATATAAGTACTCAGGGGCTATTGAAGGGTATAATGTGTTTTGATCCTAATTAGTGTTTCCAAAGAACTATTTTTGAATTCCTTTGACTTGGTTTTAGTTTCTAAAATTTTTCAAGATTTTGTAGACCCTCAATTCGAAAACCCTTGATCTAGAGAA
>NW_012138080.1:4138976-4159241 GCF_000956105.1 Propithecus coquereli
TAGTTGTCCAGATCATTTCTTTCTATTTTTTAGTAGAGACGGGGTCTCGCTCTTGCTCAGGCTGGTCTGGAACTCCTGACCTTGAGCGATCCACCTGCCTCGGCCTCCCAGAGTGCTAGGATTACAGGTGTGAGCCACCGCGCCTGGCCAGACCCTGTCTCTATTTAAAAAAAAAAGAAAAATTTCTAATTTGAGCAGAGAAGTAGCACAACCAAACAGGGGTCATAGCAGAAAAAAAATGACAACTTCAAGAAACATTTTCGTATCCCAGGATTCAGAGATATAACTAATTTTCATGCTACTGAAAATTAACTGCAAGAGCTGTGACTTCCCTTACCTCCCTCTCTGCTCTGTGGGCTTCCTTTCCATCTTGTGTCAACTAGAGTCCTTTGCACAATGTTAGCTCTGATTTCCATGAGTTTTCCTATTCACTGTCCCTGTGTAAAACCTTTCTTTGTTTTTGCATAGCTAAAGGTTATAGCAGCAGGGAAAGTTTTAGGATGGGAAAAACATTCTGCCACCCACTTCTTGGCTCTGTGGAGAGCGGCCTCCTCACTTCTATCAGAGTTTTGCCAGTGTTTTTAAACAGCCAGATGCTAGACTTACACACCTAGGAGCGTTAGGGGCCTCCAAATGCTTGCTCATTGGTACATATACTCCTCAACAGCCCCCTCCAACCAGAAGGTTTTTAAAAGGGAGAGTTGTAGATGATTCTTATTGATATATACATTAATATAATTATAAATATATATTATGTTTGTTTTATGTAAATATATTTTAATTATTTAGTTAGTTTATTATAATATATAATATATGTAACACATATTTCAGTGTCCAGTGGATAAGTAAATTGTTAGTGTTTTGAGAAGCCGAAGAAGTGACATTTACTATTAATGTTCTATTTCTAGGAGCAGAGATTTTCATCTCTGCTTTGGGGAAAATTTGCCAGATAAAACCTGCAAAATACAAATGACAAGCAGGAATCCATCAATTGTTCTTGGAGACAACTGTGAAGACAACTGCAGGCAGTTGCAAAGCATCCGAAGGTTTAAAATGTTAAGCCTTCCATTCGGGGGTATAAATTAGGAGTATCATTAGCAGGACTATGAGCTTTTACGGTAAAAGAGATTTTAAAAATTTTTTTGCTTTTCTAATTGTCAGTGTAGGCTGGAATGTACTCTGGAAGTGATGGTTCTTAGAAGATATAAGCATATTTTTGTTAAAGCATTTGCTCCTGGGAAATTGTAAGACCAGAACGTAGGCAGGATTACGTGCAGGTCTGAACTACTCTGCCATGCTAGAAGAAAAGCTGTGAAAAGCACATAAACTGATCTGGCCCGGTGCTGCATGGAGTACACTGCAGGGTGGGGTGGGGGTGTCTCACATGTGACATTATTTGAGACCGAGTAATCAGCTTTGGAAATATCATCCTGGCCACATGGAACTAGATCATGTTTTAGAGTATCCTAAATATATAAAGAACTCTTAAATCCCAATAATAAAAAAACACAACCCAAATTTTCTAAAAATGGGCAGAAGATTTGAAAAAACATTTCCTAGAGAAGATGTAGAGATGGCAAATAAACACATGAAAAGATACTTTACATCATTAGCCATTAGGGAAATGTAAATTAAAATTATAAGAAGATTCTAGTATATTTATTAGAATGGCTAAAATAAAAAACTGATATACTAAGTATTGGTAAGGATATGGATCGACTGGTACTTTTATACATTGCTAGTGGTAATGTATAATGAATGATACAACCACTTTGGAAAACAGGGAAGTTTTGTAAAAGTTAAATATACATCTACCATATGACCTAGCCATCCTACTTCAAGGTATTTACCCAAGAGAAACAAAAGCACACAGCCATTTCAATAAAGACGTATATGCGAATGTTCATAGCACTTTTGTTTCTAAGAGCCCCAAACTGGAAACAATCCAAATGTCTCTCAACGGTTGAATGGATGGGCAAATCATGGTATATCCATAAAATGGAATACTATTATATATAGCAATGGAAAGGCATAAACTATTGATAGACACAACAACGTGAATGAATCTCAAAACAACTAAGTTTAATGAAAAAAGCTGATAAAAAGGAGTACATACTATGAGATTCCATTTAGAGAAAATTATGGAAAACACAAACTAAGCTATACTGACAGAAAGCGGGTCAGTGGTTGCCTGGGGGTGGGGGTGAGGGCAGAAGGGAGGAGGAATTACAAAGAGGTATCAGGAAACTTTTGTTTTTTTGAGACAGAGTCTTGCTCTGTCACCCGGCTAGAGTGCAGTGCATCATAGCTCACTGTAACCTCGAACTCCTGGGCTCAGGATGTCCTCCTGCCCTGACCTCCCAAGTAGCTGTGACTACAGGTGCACTCCACCGTGCCCCGCTAATTTTTCCAATTTTTTCGTAGAGATGGCGTCTTACTCTTGCTCAGGCAGGTCTTAGACTCCTGACCTCAAGAGATTCTCCTGCCTCAGCCTCCCAGAGTGCTAGAATTACAGGAGTGAACCACTGTGCCCCACCTATGAGGAAACTTTTGAAGGTGATGAATGTGTTTATTATCTTGATTTGGTGATGGTTTCTCAGACTATACTGTACATAAGTCAAAACATATCAAATTGTACACTTTGAATATGTGTTGTGTATTATATATCACTCATACGTGAGTAAAGCTATTAAAGATAGCATATTTCCAATTTAACTTCCCTGTTAAAATTTTTTTTTGAGATCTAACATAGATAGTATTCACTTTCCTCTTAACCAGATCCTATAAAAAGGCCCACAGTCACTCCAATACCACCCTCGACGGGGAGAGTGAAAGGAGTGGAAGTAGTTGAAGTCTTAACTGACTGCAATTAAAATACTTACACATTTTACCAACACGCATGCCCATTTGAGTACACAGCTAGGGCTTCTTCCAGGGCCTTGGAGGAGGCCTGTGCACGTGGGGACTGATGGGGATGACAAGCAACTCCTAAGCGTTCCTTGCGTTTGGAGGACGTGGGGAGGAGGGAGTGGACTCAGCAGCAAAATGGACTTCCTGCCTCTGTGGGCCCAGAGCTGTCGCTTGGACGTTAAGCTGTGTGGCCTTGTTCTGAGGTCACAAGCTAGTAAGGCCCGAGGCCGTGTCAATTACACAAGGAATGGGGCAAGTTTTGAAAGGTCAGCGGCACCATCCTCTGCAGTTTATGCACGATCACCAACACAGACCAGCCTGATGGCTCAGGAGATGGATTCGTGTGCTTAGGCCAGGGGCATAAGACAAGACACACGGATTGTATTACTGTGCTACTGCCGCTACTATTTGCTGATTTGTGACTTGAGGCAGATCATATAATCTCTGGGTGTTGGTTTCAACACTAGTACAATGAGAATAACAAGAATTACCTATTTGTGGGTAACTATTTCCCATGGAAATAATTTTACTTCTTGTTCTGAAATCTGGCCGATCTCTTCCATTATCTAAAGTTCCTTTTGCAATTGCAAAAAAAAGAGAAATAGTGAAGTGAGAGTTAGATAGCATAGGCAGGTGACCCCAGGTGGGGGAGCAGCTGATGTCCTCTTGTCATGCCCGAGGAGAACTCACTGAGCCTTGGAAGGGACCTGTGCCAGCGAGGGGTCCTGAAGCTTATGCCTCATTGGCTTCAAGTTAATCTGCCTCTTTCTATTATATTTTTTTCCAGTTTTTTAAAATTATAATTTATTAGGTACTTGCTTTGTGCCAGTTACATATATATTTGTCAGTTTTTCTCAACCTTGTCAATACAATACAATCACTTGGGAAGCTTTTAAAATACACCAACCTGGGCCCAGTTGAAACTAATCTCTAGGGGTAGGGCTTGAGTATCTGTAGTTTTTAAGAGTCCCCTAGATGATTCGAATGTGCAACCAGAGTCGAAACTCTTAGCACACTATGCTACTTTACATATGATAACGTCTTAAATCCTTATACAAACCTGAAAAGTAGGCTTTATTGTCCATATACAGCATATGGGTAAACTGAGGTTCATAGAGGTTAAATGTTTCACTCAAAATCAAATCACAGAGTAATAATTCAAACCCACATTGGTTTGACTTCACAGGCCACTTTGTTATACCGGTTCCAATCTTTATGTGCCTCCACGAAAAAGAAAACCTTTTAATTCAAATTTTTTTGTAACTGACAAAATGCAGTGATGAGCAAAATATCATGTAATTATTTTTGTAGCAAACTCGACCTCCTTAATTTTAATCCTGTAAGAAACAATACAATAAAGCTGTATTCCAGACTTTAGTTCTGAGTTGGAAGAGTCCTTTGTATCCAAAAAAATTTCTGATTATCTTTATTGAAGAGAAGCTTGTTGGTGATGAAAACCCCAAGTACCACCTGGGATTGAAACGGATCCTGTTTGAAATGGCCTTGGAGGTCCTGGATACCAGGTGAATAGAAGTACCCCAGAATACAGGACCACAAGCCTATCTCATTTCCCACATTAGTTCCTAAATCCCATATCTTCCTTTTTCTTGGATCCATTGTTTGCATTGCTAGAATACATCCTCGAATAATTATTTCAATCAAGAACTGTGGATGGTAAAATTTCTGAATCTTTGAATATACAAAAATAACTATATTTTGTACTCCCACTTGAAAGTTAGTTTTTCTGAGTCTCGTTCTCCCTCAGATTACTGTCCTCCAGCAATGTTGCCGGTGAGAAATCTGATGCCCCACTGATTCTCACTCCTTTGAGCTTAACCTGTTTATCTCTTTGGAAGCTTTTAGGATTTTATCTTTATCCCTAGTGTTCTAAAATTTCACGGTGACATGTCTAGTTATTTGTTCTGTTTGAGTCATCTTGGTTAACATTTACAGTTCGAAGACTTCTATCTTTCTTAAACCCAGAGAAATTTCTTCTGTCATTGCTCCAATTATTTTTTCCTCACACTCTTTCCTTTCTCTCTTTCCAGTGCCTCTACTACATGGAGATCGAAACTTCTGGATGATCTTCCATTCTTCTTAACTTTTCTTTGTCTTTTGAAATGCATAAAGGGAGAATTATTCAGCCTCTACTTCCACTCACTAAGTTATTCTTTAGCTACCTCTCTTCTACTAACATACCATCTATTGATTTTTTTATTTCAAAAATCAAAATTTTAATTTTTAAGACCTCAAGTTAACTCTTTGACGTGGTTGCAGTATCCTTTCACACCACACTGAAAATATCAATTTTGCTTGTTCCAAAGTGTCCTTCCTTTTGCTATATTAACTCGCTTGAGTATTTAGTTCTTCTGTTTGTTGAGTTCAGTGCTTTCCTTACATGGGCTGGTTTTTCACAAAATTTTGATGATCCTTTGTATCTGCTCATCTTTAGTTGCCTGCTCAGTAAACTCCATATGTGTTACTCTAGCATTTCACTAGAAGGAAGTGAAATGGTACTGGGAAGAGTGTGTTAGGGACTTTTTTCTGAAGTGCGGTTTCCTCTCCCTCCTGGTGGTTGGTAGCTAGCCAGCCTAACATGGCCCTCTCTCTGGCTTCAATGCCCATATTTCCTTCTTTAGTCCATGCACAAGCATCACTGTGGCTTGCTGTTTAGTGGAGGAGACAGAGGCAGGTCAGTGGTCCACCAGTCTATTCACTTCTTATATAGCCCCTCAATGAATTGCCATGATGAACGTCCAGTGCTTGTGCCTCTTGCTGGTTTTACCCATTGATTCTGGAGTTGGGATGACTCTGAGCTCCTACCTCTCTTGCCCTCTTCTGCAAGTGTTTTGCACTGTGGTTTCTTTCAGTTCTGTTCCTACATATACCTGATCTTGTTAGATATCTATCTCTCAGGAACTTCTCAACATTTCTGATAATGCTCTTTCTTGTTTTTTAAACTGCTATAAATTGGTGTGTGTGTGGGTATGTGTAGCATGTAGAAATGTCAAACAGTCCTGGGGATATAGTAGATATTCAATAAATACTGTATATTTTGAGTTCATAGAGAATGGATGTGTGTATATGTTTTGTGTTTTTCCTGTTGTTCTTGTCTGCGTATCATTCCTACGTCCTTTGAAGAATGTATCCTGCTTCCCTGCAACATGTACTTCTGGTGAGGTTGTCTAATACACCCAAGCCCCAAGACCACATACATGGACAGGTGCTCCAACCCCAATCAAACAAGAATATCTTATTATCTTGAACATATTTATTGATCCAAAACAGGTAACCTAGCATGGTCCATTAGATATCTTTTTCTAGGAATGAATGAATGAGATCTGACACACAGAGATAAGCCAAGTCAAGAGCTGTAGAAGGTGAGGGACATGGCTTAAACAAAGAAAAATCTGGAGGATGATTTCATTTGAGCTACTAGATATGAGAAGCCAAGTCTACCTTTTAACTTTCCAGGGACATGGGTCAAACATTTCCCTTTCATGCTTAAGCTTATTTGAGTTGGGACTCTATCACTTACAACCAGAAGAGTCCTGACCAATACAATGTCTAAAGAAAGAGTATTTCAAACTTGAGGAGGATTGGTCAGCATTGTAAGCTTAGAAAAGAGAGTCTGAAAAGCAGTGTGCCCTTCAGTATTGCCCAGGGAAATGGCTGTCACAGACACAACCCTATAGTGGAAATAGAATACTTAAAATTAGCCAGCTAATTTCCCTTGATCTAATCCCCAGTGCACCAAGAAGCCTCTGATTATAAACTGTCTTGCCTTCCGAGGTAGAATTGCCTAGAAACAGACTAGCCACCCCTTAGTATCCATAGGCTGAAAAAAAAAAAAAAAGAAAAGAAAAAGAAAAACCAGAATAACCAATGAACAAGAACATCCAGTCTACTCAATAGTTGTATTATTCATTATTAAGCAATAAGTTGTCAATGCCCTAGAATCAGATCATTTTGGTGGATGCTGACATTGAATTTTCTGAGCCTAGAAAGGCTTAGAAGCAACATAATCTAGTGATTGAAATACAGATTCTAGAAATCCCAGCTCTGCTACTTACCAGCTGTGTGATATGGGGTAGGTTATTTAACCTATTGTACTTTATTTTCTCATCTGTAAAATGAGGATATAATAATAACTACTTCATAGGGTTGTTAAATGAGAATTATATGAGCTAATATTTATAAGGAAACTAGAATATAGTAAGTACTATAGAAGTATTTGAAAAAATACAATAAAGATACTAAACTGAAGAAGAGATCTGGAATGTGGTGTCCACCTTAAGCAGCAGCTACTCCAGGGAGACTGACTGACTACCTCTCCAGTACACAAAGAAGTTTAGAACTTATTTCAATTATCTGCTTACATTTATAACTGACTGGCTGGATTCTAAACTTCTAGAGGGCATCCATGGGTAGGGAACCTGCAGCCTTCAGGAAACTCATAGCCTTCCTGGTCCTTAAATGAGCATTTTGATTAAATCTAAATTTCACATAACAAATCCTTTCATTAAAAAGGGTACAGGAGAGAAAGATGAAACTTTTCTGTTTTTTGTAGAGACAGGGTCTTGCTCTTGCTCAGGCTGTTCTCGAACTCCTGACCTCCAGGGATCCTCCTGCCTCAGCCTCCCAGAGTATCAGGATTACAGGTGTGAGCCACTGCACCCGGCCAACATTTCCATTTTATAGAGCAATCTTGGAGAGGTTAGTTACTTACCCAAAGTCATACAAATGACATCACTATGATAGTAATGACTCAAGTCAGACAATTTTTCGTCACTTTGTATGTAGACATAACATCTTCAATAATTATTTTACATGAGCACTATCTGAAATTAGGCAGCTCAGCAAGGACTGTAAATAGGATGCTTAACAGCAACCATCTTGTTCTGAAAACAGCACCTCTATATTGCGTAGCATCTGTCCTGAAGTGTTTTCGTTGAATCTTTACCACATCCCCTGAGGTAGGCACGCAATTACAGAAAAAGAAATTGAGGTACCGAGTGGGGCATGGACTGCGGCAGGATGTGACTGAGCTGGGTTCCCACAGCACATTGTCTCTATGCTGAGGGCTCTCTGTTTTACTGTCAGTTATGCGCTTGTGCATCTGGTGCCCACACTGAACTAGAAGCTCTTTGAGGAATGAGGTCCTGCCTATGTCCTATTTATGACCTGGAAGCCTAGTCTAGTGCCGGCAACCCTGTGGTCACTCCATAAATATCTTAAACAGTTTCATCAAGGTATAAATACTGTGAAATAGTAAGAAATATGTACATTAGTCTCTCTCCTGGTTCCTAACATACAGCTCCTGAAGCCCCTCTAGATAGGGCACTAGGAGAATCTTTTGTTCTAATATTTGGTCTTTGACTCAGGTTTCCGACACAGAGCTCCTAAGACCTTTGTAATTTCCTGAGTGGTAGGAACATCCAACACAGAGTTCCTAAATCCCTTGGAACTTCTTTGGTAACAGGAGCATCTTTTGTTCTAATGAGGTGACTCTTGGTGTGCTCCTGGATAGCCTCTGCTTGGGGGTTGGTTGCCAGGAGAACCAACCATGTGATTAGAACTTTGGAACTTTCAGCCCCACCCCCCAACCTATGGTGATGGGAGAGGGACTGAAGGTTGAGTTGATCACCAATAGCCAATGATGTAATCAATCATGCCTATGTAATGAAGTCTACATAAAAACCCAAAAGGACAAGGGTCAGAAAACTTCCAGATTGTTGAACACGTGGAAGGGGCTGGACAGCAGTGCTTTCAGAGAGGGCATGGAAGCTCCACACCTTTTTGAATGGGAACATTCTGCTTGCTTCCTAATGGCTCATCAATTCTCAGTCCTTCCAGAGATCTTGCCCTTCTGCTCCTGGGCTCTGAGACACATGCAGGTTTGTTATGTAACTTTCCTTTCTGCTTAAGCAACTTTAAGCAGTACTGTTGCCGTTTCTTATAGTGCCTGTCTGTTTATCTGTTTAGGGTGGTGGTGAATCTCCTGGGTTCCTAAGCCAAATTGCCTGGGTCCAAATCCAAACTCTACCATTTATAAATTGTAGAGTTTTGGACAATTTACTCTTTGGCACAGAGCCTGGTAGTTTTGTTAGTAAATTTTTGATAAATGTTACCTATTACTATTGTCCTAGTCCTTTCAGCTGCTATAACAAAATGCCTTAGACTGGATAATTTATAGACGACTATTGCTCATAGTTCTGGAGGCTGGAAAGTCCAAAATCAAGGCACCAGCAGATTCTGTGTCTGATGAGGCGTTGCTTGCTTCAAAGACAGTACCTTCTTGCTGCATCCACAAATGGCAGGAGCAAGGCAACTCCCTCCAACCTCTTTTTATAGGACACGAATCCTATTCATGAGGGTAAATCCCTCATGCCTCAGTTTCCCCAAAAGCCCCACCTCTTAATATTATCACATTGGGTGGTAGGTTCTAACATATGAATTTTAGAGGGACACCAACATTCAGACCGTAGCAACTGTTTTCTCTGCAGACTGGCTCTATCTACCATTCAGCCATGTGGCAGAAATGGTCAAAACTCAGGCTTCACAGGATCTCTCCTCCCCACTTCTCCAGGTTTTATATCTGTACCTTTTAAGAGACTAGACTATTAAAAGCAGAATTCTAGCCAATGATATAGTGGTCTAACTTGGAAAACAATACCTAAAACTGTTTTCACCTCTGTATTTCTTTCTGGAACCAAGGAGTATTTTAATGTTAATCCATATCAAATTTGTTTTCTTAAGATTTTGGGTGGGGGGCAAATACACACACACACACAGGTATAGAACAGATCTCTTATTACTTAAAGCAGACAATCAAAATCTGATATCCAATATTCTTTAAATAGTGAGTCATCCACTTTCAATGACGTTGTTTCATTCAGAAAATTAAGGTGTTATTTAGCATAATCACACTGGCATATAATAGCTGATAAGGACACATTAACAAAATAGTCATATCAAGAATTTTAAACTGACCTCAAAAGAGAAAACACCAAGAGTTTTTCAATGAATTCTCATTGTTCTTAGGGTAAAGCTACTGCCTCTTCTCTTTGTACTTCTGCTCCCCATCAAAATTCTTCCAAAGAATTGTCTATACTTAATTTCTATTTGTCTCACCTTTCTCTTTCTTGAATCCACTCCAATCAGGTCTTCCTCCCACTGTTTCACTGAAACTGTACTTAGCAAAATCTTCAATGACCTCCATGAAGTTAAATCTAAAGACAAACCTCAGTTCTTACCTTGTTCTGCCTATCAGTAGCATTTGACTCCGTTGGTTGGTCTCTTCTTCCTGAAATATTTTCCTCACTTGGTCTCCAAGACACTGCCCTCCTTGTTTCTTCTCCTACCTCAATGGTCATTCTTTTGCATTCTTTGTTGAGTTCCTCTTAATCTTTTCAACCTTTAAAAATTGGTGTACCTGGGTCTCATTTCATGCTTCTGTTTCTCTTCTCTATCTACATACACTCACTCCATAGTGCTCTCAACCAGTTCATGACTTTAAGTGTCATCTATGTGCTATTGCCTCCTAGATTTATAGACATAGCTGTCTTAGTCTGTTTCTACTGCTATAACAAAATACCACAGACCAGATAGTTTATAAATAATAGAAATTTGTTTCTCACATTTTCGGAGACTGAGAAGTTCATCAAGATCAAGGCACGAGCAGATTTGGTGTCTGGTTCCAAGAAGTTGCCTTGTTGCTGAGTCCTCCAGAGGGGACAGATGCTGTGTCCACACATGGCAGAAGAGACAAAAGGGCCAGGTAGCTTTCCGAAGCCTCTTTTACAAGGGCATTAATCCCATTCACGAGGACAACCCTCATGGTTTAATCACCTGTCCGAGACCCCATTTATTAAACTTGAGGTTTAAGTTCTAACATACGAATTTTGGAGGGAAATATATATTCTAACCATTGCTCTAGCCCAACTCTCACCCAAACTCTAGATATGTTCATATATTCAACAGGCTATTTGACATCTCCATTTCAATATATATTGGCATCTAAACAAGCTGAAAACCAAACTCCTCACCTGCCCCATATCGCTCTTCCGTCATCCCTCTGGTTCATAAATGTAGTAACTCCATTCGCCCACTTGCTGAGGCTCAAACTTTGGCATCACTCCTGACTCTTACTCCTTCTCTCACATCCCACATGCAATCCATTAGAACATCCAGTAGCTATATCTGCAAAACTTAAGTATAATCAAGCTATTTCTCATTACTTCCTCCTCTGCCACCTCAGTCCAAACCACCGTCATCACTTGCCTGAATTATTGCAATAGCCTCATAATTGGTCACTCCACTTCTATCCACGCCTCCCTCACTTGAATTTTTACCCACAGAAGTGATAATTTTAAAATGTAAGTAAAATCATGTCAGCTGTTTACTTAAAATTCTCCTATGGTTTCCCCTTTTACCCAGAATGAAATAAGAAGTGCTTCATTATGACCTATAAGCCCCTCTATGATGCATCTCTACCACCACCTGCCCCAGCACTGATGTCATTTCCTATTGCCCTTCCCTTTGCTCAGCCTACTCTATCCACAATGGTGCCCTTGCCATTCCTCAGATACACCAAGCACACCCCATCTCAGGGTCTTGGGGCTTCTAATATTCTCCAGATGTTCATAGGTAATGACCAAACTTTCCTAACTACTCCATATAAAACAAATCCCCTCATCCCTCTCTGTCTCCTTAACCTGATTTATTATTCTTCATAGCATTATTTAAAAGCTTTTTACTCTGAAATAATTGTAGATTCACATGTAGTTATAAGAAATAATACAGAGTGATCCTGTGTACTCTTTACTCAGTTTCCCCTAATGGTCACATTTACAAAACTACAGTAAACTATCACAACTAGGATATTGACATTGATACAGTTAAGATACAGAACATTTCTTCAGTTCTATCACCACAGGATCCTTCATGCTGCTTTTATAGCCATGCCCACTTCCCTCCAACCCTCACCCCCTCCTTAACCCCTGGCAACTACTAATCTGTTCTCCATTTCTCTAGTTTTGTTATTTCAAGAATATTATACAAATGGAATCATACAGAATTAACCTTTTGGTATTGTCTTCTTTTCCCCCACTCAGCACAATTCCCTTTTGTTGATATCCAAGTTGTTGCATCATAGCATTTTTTGCCATCTTACATATATATTCATTTTCTTATTAGGCTAAGTTCCACGAGAGCAGGGAATCTATTTTTTGTACATTGTGCTTATAATATAAACATACAATGAATATTTGTTGAATGAATGAAGTTCAGACTCTTTAACATGACCTATAAGACCCTAAATGAAGCATGCTTACCTTTCCAAACTCATATTTCAATTTCATGGCACCCCACCCCCTACTCCCATTCCTGCACTCTGCCATTCAGATACAATAAACATCTTATTTATGGAAAGATTGCCTACTCTCTGATTTTTACACATTTGCTGTTTAGAGCCGTAGTTCTCAAACTTTAGTATGCATCAGAATCACCTGGATGGTTACAGATTGCTGGGCTCCACCCCTAGAGTTTTTGATTGAGTAGGTCTGGGGTAGGGTCCAAGAATCTGTATTTCTAATTCCCTGGTGATGTTGATGCTGCTAGTCCTTGGACCACACTTTGAAAATCACTCTGTCCTAGAACAATTTTTAATTTCCTTACCCCCTTTACCTGTCTGATTTCTTACTTAACCTTCAGTCCTTCTCTCACCCTAGTACATGTTCCAAGGCTCACTGTACTTACCTATCACATCACCTATCACACTGTATTGTAATGTTTTATCTGTGTTTCTTGCTCACCAGACTGTATCCTCAACACCTAGCACAGAGTCTAATACAGAGTAGGCGCTCAATTTCTGTGATGACTGAATAAGCTCCTTAATTTTGACACTTGAATAGACTCAACTGAAACATTGTACAGTTGTGGGATATTTAGAAAGAAGTACTTCTGTGTGCTAGAAATAATGAAAATATCAAAATATCAAAGCAAGGATCTCTTCAATGACAGATTTAAGGAAAAATACAGCAAAGTTTTTTACGTTAAGATTTACTAGGAAGTTTTAGTGTTTTTTACGATTCTTTTCAACCAAAACATCACACTGAAATAATGACTGAGGACAAAGGTCAAGAATGCAAATTGATAAGAAACTTTACCAGTTACTTTTTCAATAGTTACTTTAAAGTCTGTATTTTGTTCTTCTAAAAGTGTACTCTTTTCTTTCAGACTAAACACCCCAGACCACAAGACCATCAAACACAGCTAGTACTTCAAAAAACTCTCTAATTGACCCCCAGAGCTGGCCAGATGTTGAAATCTGAGCATATTTGCTTGCACAGGTCTACAAACCATTATCTAAAATTCAAAAACCAAGAAATGTTCTAGAAATCTAAAGTTTTTCATAAGTTTGTGGCAAACACATTTGGCAGCAAAATCTGACCTGAACAGATGTGTGACTATTTCTAGCCTTTATTTATCCTAGTTAGATTAATACTAATACATTTTTATATGAATATGAATATGTTTGACTACAAGATGCTGCTCTGGACCCACTGAGATCTTACAGAATATACAGTATATGTATTATATTCCTGTCTGAAATCCTGACAATTCCGAGTTTTGAAACACATCTGGCGAGAATTTGGATAAAAGATTATATGCCTATGCTAAGGATGAGCTATTAGTTTCTCTTAATTTCTGTTTTTTCATCTACTATATTCCAAATATTTATCCAAATTGTGCCCTCTATTATTTTATTATTTTATATCTGAAAATTGATCTTCTTAAAAGTAATTTTCTTCATTTTATCTTTTTTAATATTAGTTAAATGTGCTGGAAATGTAATGTTACTATTCATATATGCGACTTTCTTTTTAGATCAGGTTATAGGAAATTCCATACTTCTTTGGGATCCTCGTGGCTCATTTCCATCAGATGAATCATCGTCATCCTCATATGAATCATCACCAGGACAATTCAAAGTATAGAAGTAAAAAATAAATCTACTGGATAACATTATTTTGGAATGTATTTGAAATACTAATGCCACATTTATAAGCCATTGACATTTGGCAGTCTCAACTGATGAAAGTAGAATTTTTGTAGATTAAGATGGGAAGGGGACAATGATAAACAGATATTATCATTTTAAAGACCAAAATAACACTTAAAATATATTTAAGGATAAACTGAACAAGAAATGTATAGGATCTATGTGAAGAAAATGACACTGGGAAACTTTAAAAGAAAACTTGGGTAAACAGAGGGCCACATGGCATATTGGCTTTCAAAGCAAAAAGAAAGTCATTCAGGTGAGCTTAAACTGAGAGAGTGGTTCATTTGAAGAAAGAGAGGTACCTTATGGAGAGCTCCAAGAGCAGATAGGGCAGTAGAGCCTTAGTAGGGGCAAGCCAGAACCTGGAAGCCCCAGAACCCCTGGCACCTAACCCAGTATCTCCCTCGGGAGCCACTCTGCTTCTCTCTGTGCATCTGCTTCCTCTGCAGGTTTGCTTTCTCTGTACTACCTGAATGCGCATTAAACATCTCTTCCTGCTTTGCCCTTGTATCACCACTTTCTAGATCAGGAGACCTGCTAAGATTACATAATTGCAAATATCTCAGAGAGAATCTGATTGGACCAGCCTGAATCCGTTTTCCACCTACCCCAAGTCTAATCAGCTATAGCAGGTGGGGAGAGGGTCAAGTAAGTATCTGCTCACTAACAAAGGATGTCAACTGGGACATGAGGGAGTGGTGTAGGCAAACTGACTGGCATGTCCATTATAGATGAGCAGATTCCATATTGTGGAGACTCAATACAACAACAGTACAAGGTCTAGGGTCTGGGTTTGACTTTTGACTTTGCCACTTAATAGCTTTAGACAAATTATTTAATTTTTTTATGCTTCAGTTTCCTCATCTGTAAAATGAGGGTAATAATAGACTTGTGTGAATTAAATGAATTAACACAAATAAAGCACTTTGTAAAAACTACATATTTATTACTTTTATAAAGATGTCTGTTTTCCCTAAATTAATCTATAAAAGTACTGCAATCCTAATCAAAATTACAACTCTTTTTTAATTTTAAAAATTTAATGTTACTATGGAGGAAATAATACATCTCTGGGGAGGACAACAGGGATATAATGGAAAGAGCACGTAGATTGATGCAAGTTATTGGTGGGGGTTGGTTTCATATTATGCTTTTAAATTCACATATATTACAACATTTTCTTTTATATGCATCAAATATATTTTAAAAAGACAATTCTTAAAGACTACTAAAGAGGGATTTACCCCATCACAAATTTAAAAATAATTTAAAGGCATATTAAAACTATATTACTAGAATCTATTTAGAACTCAGGAAAATCAGCAAGAAAAAATCAAACAATTCTATCAAAAAGTGGGCAAAGGACATGAACAGGAACTTTTCCAAAGAAGACAGAATAATGGCCAACAAACATATGAAACAATGCTCAACATCTCTAATCATCAGGGAAATGCAAATCAAAACTACAATGAGATATCATTTATCTCCAGTGAGACTGGCCTTTATCAAAAAGTCCCAAAACAATAAATGTTGGTGTGGATGCGGAGAGATAGGAACATTCATACACTGCTGGTGGGACTGCAAACTAGTGCAACCTCTGTGGAAAGCAACATGGAGATACCTTAAAGAGATACAAGTAGATCTACCATTTGATCCAGCAATCCCATTACTGGGCATCTACTCAAAAGAACAAAAGACATTCTGTAAAAAAGACACCTGCACTCGAATATTTATAGCGGCACAATTCACAATTGCAAAGATGTGGAAACAACCCAAGTGCCCATCAATACACGAGGGGATTAATAAAATGTGGTATATGTATACCATGGAGTACTATTCAGCTTTAAGAAACAATGGTGATATAGCACCTCTTGTATTTTCCTGGATAGAGCTGGAACCCATTCTACTAAGTGAAGTATCCCAAGAATGGAAAAATAGGCACCACATGTACTCACCATCAAATTGGTTTCACTGATCAACACCGAAGTGCACATATAGGAATAACACTTATCCGGCGTCGGGCAGATGGGAGGGGAGAGGAGGGGATGGTATATACATACATAATGAGCGTGATGCGCACCGTCTGGGGGATGGACATGCTAGAAGCTTTGACTGGGGGGGAAGGGGGTAGAAGGACAATATACGTAACCTAAACATTTGTACCCCCATAATATGCTGAAATAAAACAAAACAAACAGGCCGGGCACGGTGGCTCACGCCTATAATCCTAGCTCTCTGGGAGGCCAAGGTGGGCGGATTGTTTGAGCTCGGGAGTTCGAAACCAGCCTGAGCAAGAGCGAGACCCCATCTCTACTAAAATTAGAAAGAAATTAATTGGACAACTAAAAATATATAGAAAAAAATTAGCTGGGCATGGTGGCGCATGCCTGTAGTCCCAGCTACTCGGGAGGCTGAGGCAGGAGGATCGCTTGAGCCCAGGAGTTTGAGGTTGCTGTGAGCTAGGATGACGCCACAGCACTCTAGCCCGGGCAACACAGTCAGACTCTGTCTCAAAAAAAAAAAACAAAACAAACAAAAAGAAACTATATTATTGCCCAGTAACAGGTAAGTCAATGAACAGTAAAGAAAGTACCTATGGAAATTCAGTACAGTCATTTCTCAATATCCATGCAGGATCGGTTCCAGGACCCCCAGTGGATACCAAAATCTGATGATGGTATATAAGTCCCTTATATAAAATGTCATAGTATTTGCATATGGTCTACAGACATCCTCCTGTATACTTTAAATCATCTCTAGATTACTTATAATACCTAATACAATGTAAATGTGATGTAATAGTTGTTACACTGTATCGTTTAAGCAATAATGACAAAAAAAGTCTGTACATGTACAACATAGAGGCAATCATCTTTTTTTTTTCCTGAATATTTTCAATCCGAGGTTGGCTGAATCCACGGATATGGACCCCACAGGTATGGAGAACCAACTGCATTTTATAAAGGCACCATTTTAAATCAGTAGAGAAAACTGAGTATTCAATAAATGGTATGGGGCAACCAGCAACTCATTAAGAAAAAAAAAAATTTAAGCTAGATTCTTTCCATGCTCCTTATAAATAAACTTCAGATGGAGTAACTATTGAATTTAAAAAAAACCTAAAAATGTAGAAAAAATACACACAGGTAAGCATGACATCAAACCTGGAAATAGAGGAAAAGACAGATTAGATAGGCCTACATAAAAATTTAAAATTTCCTTCAGTAAATAAAAACCATAGGCCGTATTGAAAGATGAACTTAAAAAAACAAGAAAAATATTTGTAAATATTTCAGACAAGTGTTAATATTTATAATATACAAGCACTTATAATTTTTAAAATGTGAATATTTCGGTTTTAAAATAGGCAGAAATCATGAACCAGCAATTCACAAAAATAGAGCCAATAAATATATGAAAGATGTTCAGTTTTATGCTTGGGTAATGAAACACAAATTAAAACAAGAGTCTTTTAAAAAGAGATAATTAACATTAAGAAGATTGACAATACTCAAGATTAGCAAGGAAATGCAGACATTCTCATACTTTGGTGGAAAAGCAGTAAATAAATATATTTCTATGGGAGAGTCTGGTAACATCATTAAGAATCTTAGAAACATTGTATTCCCTTTGAGCCAGTAATTTTATTTCTATTTATTTACTGTAAGGACATAATCAGGGACATATATACATTTATGTATAAGAATATTGATCTAGTATTGCTTGTAGACGTAAAAAGCTAGAAAAACCTGAAAAGTCCAACAATTTAGCGACTGGTTGAACAAATGATACCCTTGCAGTCATTAAAAATAATTATGTAACCTATTTTAATTTTCCTGGAAAGATATCAGACATTACGGGGAGATCATCACAGGCTCACAATTTTTCCATTAACAAAAAAAAAAACCCTTTAAGAGTATACATGAAAACCCTAAATTTATATAGCAAAATGTTAGTAGTGTTATCCCTGGGTGGGAAGATTGTGGGTGAGCTTAAGTTTCTTTTATGTACGTTTCTGTACTATTGAAGTACTGCTCCTATCACAAGCAGCAGGCATTTTTAAAAATTAGTATTCTTAGATCAGAAAACACAAGGACACTATTAACTCGTGGAGGGAACACAGCCCCGGGTGAAGACTCCATCGGGCGGAGACAAGGTGAAGTGGTCGCTGACGCCCCCGTAGAGCGACCGGAAGAAGCACCACACTCGGGGATTCTGGGCAACGGACAGATGCCTCGTGACCACACAAGGAGGAAAACCGTCACCTTCTCCCACAAGAACGAATTCCTCGCTCCTTTAACAGAGCGCCTCCCATTAATCTGAGCGCGGTCTAGGGACGTTTCCATCCTAAGCGGGGGAGGGAAGGGCAGGGAGGTCGGAGATGGGGGTGAAGGTTTTCTCTTGAAAATGAAAAACAGCCTTTCCCGCTCCTCCTCGCTTCCCGCCCACACAGGCGGGGCTTGGAGGCCGCCTCCGGGAAAACCGTTTCTATGGGTGACGATTCGTGGGAACACGGCTAAGGGAACGTCGCCGAGAAAACTATTGTGTTCCGAACGTCGCTCTGAACCGAGGCCGGAAACGCGGTGGAGCGGAGCGCAGAGGCGAGGCACTCTCTGATTGGCCCCAGCTCCTCAGTCGTCGCGACTGCGGGGCGGGGCTGCGCGCGTGCGCAGAGGCGTCCCTGCGCGCCGGCGCGTTCCCCACACGCCCTTGCGGGTGCGCGGGTTTCTAAACTGGGAGGGGCAAGGGAAGTGATGTATGGCCTCCGGAAGGGAGCGCGTAGGTCTTTCTCGCACCCATAAGTAACAGGCAGCGGGTGTCAAGCGAGGGTTTCTTTCGAGGCTCGGGCAGAAAGTCCCGGCCAGCTGCCGGCCGCTTCCGGCGTAGCGAAGGGCGGGGAGGGATGGACTGCCCCGAACTTAGCGGTAGAGACCTCGCAGAACACCGAAACCACTGAAAGGCTGTTAGGAGCTGGAGAGGCCTTGGAAAGGAACAGACCCACACCTTTCCTTTCCTTGAGGGTCACCGTCCTGGTTAAGTGGAAACCTGATAGACCTGACAGCTGTGTTTAGAGTGGAGGTTGATAACCAGTTTTTGAATGATTATCATGTAGAATGAATGATTGCTGGGTTTGCAGTATTAATAGAACATTTGCAGAGAAGTTTTTCTGTTGTTTGTTTTTGTTTTGAGACGGTCTGATTCTGTTGCCCAGGCTGGAGTGCCGTGGCATCGTCGTCGTCGTCATAGTTCACTGCAGCCTGGAAATCCTGAGCTCAAACGATCCTCCTGCCTCCACCTCCCAGAGTGCTAGGATTACAGGCGTGAGCCAGCGCACCCGGTCTGTTTGTGTAGAAGTATGATGTAAGATCTTTTAAGGCAGTCTTTGTGCATTACCTGTTGAAAATGGATCCTTGATTTATCACTTTACGATATTAAAAACAGTTGGTAAACATTGTACAATTCTCTACTCTTTTGCTTAGTTATCTAACTTTATGGTGATTAATTAGTAACTTTGCTGTAAAAGTCTAGTGTATTAAGTCCCAGAAAGTGGACAAGAATCACAAAGTTTTGGGAGAGTAACACCTTCACTGGAGGTCTGGAAACCACATAAGGTTTCCAGGTCAAAGATTTCCAGACCACCTGGTGAATGATGTTCAAAGGAAAAATTAAGTATATGTGCATCTGTGAAATTCTTCAGGCTTAAGTACCTGTTCAGCTTAACACAGATTACATAACTAAGTGCTGGAAACTTTATGGTAGGCTATATCGACCCATTGGCCACTATTTATTATAGTTTAAAAATTTTCTTCATTGTAGATATCAGAGCCTTTTACTACTTTATTCTTAGAGGGAATTTTGTTTTAAATGAAATGAAAAATTGCAAAAGAAGCCAACTTTGAATCATTACATACTGTATTTTAAAGAAGAGACACTTAAATTTAAAATGTACAAGTTTTTTTAAAATAAAAAATCTTCAAAAAATAATTAGATGTTAATTATTTAGGCACATTAGAAAATACAGATAAACAAAAAGAAGGGGAAAAAACCATCACACAATCCAGAGAGAGTGAACTGCTGTTAACGTTTTAGTGTTATCTGTTGTTTTTCCTATCACGTATCTTACAAATATAAAATTACTAAACAGTATATTTGATAGAGGAACACAAACCAACCTGTGGCTTTATCTGGGGGGTAGGACTATGAGAAACTTAACTTTGTTAGATATTTCTGTATCATTTAGATTATTATAAAATGAACATACATTTCTAATCATAGAAACCACAGGT
>NW_012138080.1:4162316-4165206 GCF_000956105.1 Propithecus coquereli
AATTGTTTTAAATTTATAAATTTATGTTTATTTTTTAAATTAAATTTATAAATTTATATGAAGTGTTTACTATTAAGTCAATAATTAAAAGCTAGTTAAGTGTAAGCGTTGGTTTAATGCTCAGGTTTCTTTTTTTTTCCCTCAAGACCATTGAGTATAATGCTCAGGTTTCTAGTTTTCTGTCTAGGAGGTAGTGTGCTCTAGATTCTTTTAGAGGGTATCTGGCCTTTGTAGGACAACAAGAAAATCCTTCAAGGCTCCAGTTAGTTAACTGTTTCTCTGCTCTTTATTGACTCAAATTCTCATGGGCAGGATTGTGGTGAAATATAAAAGTGTAAGAAGGGAGAAACTAGGCACAAAAAAAGGGAAGCAGGTGAAGAGGCTAGAAAGGAATGTGTGGAGGAAACGAAACATATGCAGAAAATATCAGGGTGGGCTAATTATTTTGTAGTAAGAAATGCCCCCAGAATTGCAGGGACTTAAAACAACAGAGATTTCTTTCTCACTCATACTACATTGGAACAACTGGTCATCATGGCAGAGGGAAAAGATAACATAGTGACCTTTTAGCTCTCAAAACTTCTGCCAGGAAGTGGACACATGCCCTGTTCACTCACATTTCACTGGCCAAAGCAAATCACATGACGGTCTGATTTCAGCAGGATGGGGATATATAATCCTCATGTAGGAGAGTCTCATAGAAAGGGTACCAAATATGAATCAATAGTGAACAGTGTACCATGTAAAGACCACAGTCTTAGATGGGATTATTTTCAATTACATTTGACCATGTTTCAGCACAACTACTTTGACCAAATTATTTGCTGTCCGCAGCTTCAGCATATGACCAAAGAAAATAAAGTATCAAGTGCTACTACTGCCATTGTTGTGTGAATACAAGGGTATAGTTTTGTGCCAACCTATCCTTGAGATATCCTCTCATATCTCATTTGCTCAAACTGGGGCCTATTCTCCTTTTGCAAGGGGAATACCAGGTTCTGATTTGCTTAGAAAAATCAGTGAAAATATCTATTATCGCAACAATAATATCTATTGATATACTTTTCTATAGCTAGAACAATTTCCCTTAATAGAACATCTATATTTTACTTTTGGGATCCAAAGCCATCTGGTTTCATCTGAGACTTCAGCTTTGTAAATGCTAAATGTCTCTTGTGTTATGTAAGTTGAATCTTGTTGTGGACATTGTGGGTGTGTCTCCCAGCTGTGTAGCAGCCATGTGATTATGGGTGGGGGATATTGAGTTCTATCTATTTTCAGAGACCAGCTCTGATTTGCTTACCCAGTCAGGCAACTCTGTCCTTTTGTTACAATAATTGCCAGGTCTAAGCAAATCAGTGTCTAGCATTCTCCTGGCTAAAGGGGAATATGCCCCAATTTGAGTCAATGACCTATGGAAGGTTAGCTGGGAACTCTGAAAACGGTCCTGAATCCTTCTGAGAGAGCTACCAGGTGGCTGACCACCCATCTTGGTTTGCCTGGGACTGTGGGATTTCCCTGGACATAGAAATTTCAATGCTAAACCCAGGACAGCCCTGGGACAACTGTGATAGCTAGTCACCATAACTACCAGAAATCAATCTTTTCTTTCTTTCTGAGCAGTGTGATGTGACGATGTGAAGCTTGTGCCTTCTGAAGACATTTAATCATAAAGAAGGAAGCTAGCCTTACAATGAAGTTGACAGAGCAGTAGGCTACCGGGAAAATGGGAAGAAATTAGATCCATCATGACATTAAAAATGTCCTGAGTCAAACTAAAGCTTCCTGTACCTCTGGTCTTTCCAATTAAATAAGCCAGTATATTTCTCTTATCATTTGTGCTAATTTGAATTTAGCGTCTGTTACTTATAGGATAAGGATTTCTTAAGGATATAGTCTTGTGGCAGAGAATATTAGTTGACCCTCAATAATCATTCTCCTCCTTTCAGTTGTAACAGAATCCTAAATTTTTAGGTGGGTATAACTGCCCAAGCTATAACCACATTTCCCAACCTTTCTTGTGGCAAGGTTTGGCCTTATGACTATGTTATGGCCAAAAAGATGTAAGCAGAAGTGCTGTGCAACTTTCAGGAAGTGGCCTTAAAAGAGAGGAACTGTGTGCCCTCTCCTTTACCTTTCCTTCTTCCTGTGATGGCTGGAGCTATTGCAACCATTTTGGATCATAAGATAATCATGAGGGAATCAAGGTCATGTGTGGCAAAGCATCAAGAAAGAAGGAACCTGGGTTCCTGAGACAATGGAGCACCAAATCAATGTTGGACCTTTTACTTCCTGCTTTATGTGCGAGAAAAATAGACATATATTAGGTAAGCTACTGTTGTGTGGAGTTTTTCTTTCTTTCAATTTTTTTTTTTTTTTTTGGTAATTCATAGCTGAACCAAATCTTAACACTAAACCTTATATATGTTTCACAGTGTACTTCCTTACGAATCAATCTCTACCATATAGCCGGGCGCGGTGGCTCATGCCTGTAATCCTAGCACTTTGGAAGGCTGAGGCAGGAGGATCACTTGAGCTCAAGAGTTTGAGACCAGCCTGAGCAAGAGCGAGACCCTGTCTCTACTGAAAATAGCAAAATTAGCCGGGCCTCGTGACATGCACCTGTAGTCCCAGCTGCTCTGGAGGCGGAGGCAGGAGGATTGCTTGAGCCCAGGAGTTTGGGGTTGCTGTGAACTAGGCTGATGCCACAACACTCTACTCAGGGCAACGGAGTGAAACTGTGTCTCAAAAAGAAAAAAAAAAAATCTCTACCATGTAACCCATAAATAATAAATTTTTTTTATTTTTATTTTTTTTGAGACAGAGTCTCACTGTGTTGCCCGGGGTAGAGTGCCAATTGTTTTAAATTTATAAATTTATGTTTATTTTT
>NW_012138080.1:4165256-4168130 GCF_000956105.1 Propithecus coquereli
GGGGTCTCGCTCTTGCTCAGGCTGGTCTCGAACTCCTGAGCTCAAATGATCCACCCGCCTCGGCCTCCCAGAGTGCTAGGATTACAGGCGTGAGCCACCGCATCCGGCCAACTTAAGTATTTTATAACAGCATTATTGACTTTAAAATAATTCATAGTTTTGGAAATGAATATTCTACAAAGTAGCTTTTGATTTAACATGAGAAATTAAACTTGTTTATCTTGTTTCCCTGGGAAAGCCCAGACAAACAAAGAAATGTAAAAACCCCCAACAACTAAGACAGTGAGAAAGACAATAGTAAATGGGAGATATTGGCATGTTCTTATTGGAAGATGAGAGGGGATCTAAGAAAGCTGAATGCAGAGGGGAATGCCAATTAGAGGTAAAGCAATTTATGCTTCAGAACCTCAGAAAAGCTCATAAATTGCAGGTACCACATCAGTGGAAGAGCACGAAAGGGAAGACCAGGGGATTGATTGAATATCTGTATGAAGCAGTATGACATCCAGGTCCAAGTCACTAACCCTGGATCAAGAAGCCAGGTGACTAGCTCACCCCCAATTTTGTGAGATAGAAGGTTTAATTGATGGGGAATTTGAGGCAGAGGGGCCCCATATTCAGGGATACCCGGCTAAGCAAAAAATAGATTAAATGAAAAGTCTATATATTAAATAGTAAAACTAACGCCTGCCCTCTTCCACTGTTTGCTCTCAGAACACTGATAGTAATGTGTGTATACTCCAGGCAGGAGATTCTTCTCTAGATAAGAGGCCCCAGATGAAACACCTCAAGGTGACATTTTGGAGTTCCCCCAACAAAACCCTGTACCCCTGCTCCATTTTACAGTAAAATCTTTTGTCAATAAACTCTAGCCACATCATTTATGCTCTGCCACCTCCATAGAACTCTGTGAGAGCTCAACTCCTGCAACCCAGGAGGAGGTGACCTTGCCTCTGGGCCTGTGGAGGGACCGATAGCTGAGTTGCCTTTAGGGTCAGTCTTCACTTTGCTTGAAGGATAAAGCATGTTCACAGCCAAATAGCTCTATCTGTAGAATCTAAGAAGTCTGACAGCCTTCCCCATCTCTTATAGTTTACTCCCTTTAGTTCAAATTGTCAGAGTCTCTGCTGGTGTAATCCCATCTCTATTCCTGCCTTCTGCTGATGTGGCTGATTAAATTCGTGGTTCACACCCACAATAATCTCCTTATGAAGAGATTGCTAAGCCACACTCTTGGTCTTCTCTTCAGAACAAGCTTTCTCACTTTTTGCAATATGGATAGGCTGAGAATTTTCTAAATCTTTAAGTTCTGTTCCTTTTTGCTTAATAATTTTTTCTTCATCTCTCTCCTCTTGTATTTTACTATAAGCAGTCAGAAGGATCCAGGCTGCACTTTCAACATTTTGCTTGGAAATCTTAGCTAAATATCCAATTTTATCATTTACGTGTTCTGTCTTCCACACCATACTAGAGCACAGTTCAGCCAAATTCTTTGCCACTTTGTAACAGGGATCACCTTTTCTCCATTTTCCAATAACTTATTCCTCATTTCTGTCCAAGTCCTCACCAGAATGGCCTTTAATGTCCATATTTCTACCAACATTCTGTTCATGATTATTTATGTATTCTCTAAGAAGAAGTATACACTCTCTCTAGCTCTCCTTTTTTCTTTCTAAGCTCTCACCAGAGCTGATTTTCATGTCCATATTTCTGCCAACAGCCCCTTCATGGCAGTCCAGGCTTTTCTAGCATGTACCTCAAAACTCTTTTAGCCTCGTCCCAGTTCCAAAGCCACTTCCACATTTTTAGGTATTTGTTACAGCAGCCCCCCACTTCTTGGTACCAAAATCTTTATTAATCTGTTCAGGCTGTCATAACGCAACACTACAGAATGGGTGACTTAAACAACAGATGTTTATTTTCTCACGGTTCTGGAAGCTGAAAGTTCAAATCAGGGTGCCAGCATGGTCAATTTCTGGTGAGGACTCCTTTCCTGCCTCAAAGACCACTGCCTTTTCTTTGTTTTCTCACAGGGCAGAGAGAGAGATTGAGCTTTCTGTTGTCTCTTTTAATAAAGGCAGTAATCCTATTGGATCATGGCACCACCCTGATGACCTCATTTATCCTTACCTCTATAAGGGCCATATCTTCAAATATAGTAGCATTAGGGGTTGAAGATTCAACATAGGAATTTTGGTGGGGATGGAGGAGACAAACATTCGGTTCACAGCAGTTATTTTTGGTGATTCACTTTCATTTTTTTTTTCAGAGAAACAATTCTTTTTCACTTATGTTTAGTTATGTTTCTGATATGAATAAAATTGCATATTTATAATAACAAGTATGAATGACATACACAGATTTAGAAACAAACACAAACTTTCCTGCAAGTTCATATGGAATAGAACTTGGGTACTGAAGGAATAGGCTACCCACTTTCCTTGGCTGGAAGTGTGGCCAGAGCAGTTGTGGGTATGGCAGGCATCCCCAAATTTCCTGACTCGTACTTGAAAGAGAAAAATACAGCTTGAGGGTTGAGGACTGTCTTTGTGCCAGTTATACTAATGATTCAGTAATTTAACATAGTGATTTCCAAAATACCTACTGAGTCAGAATCTCTAGGGCAGGTATAGGAATTTTTACTTTAATTAAACTAATAAAGTGATGGACTTACTTTCTGTATGAGCTTAGAAGAGAACTGAAGTTGGGGTTTTTTGTTGACATTATTTTTCTTCAAGTGACTAGAGTGTTAAACATTTTTAAATCCTTCATTTCAAATTTTAGATTAGTATTATTGTTATAGAGAATGGGATATAATTGCTGGAGTTATATAAATTTAAATTGTTTTAAATTTATAAATTTATGTTTATTTTT
>NW_012138080.1:4171135-4174008 GCF_000956105.1 Propithecus coquereli
TGCTCAGGCTGGTTTCGAACTCCTGAGCTCAAACAATCCGCCTGCCTCGGCCTCCCAGAGTGCTAGGATTACAGGCGTGAGCCACCGCACCTGGCTCATAAATAATAAATTAATCCCACTCCAAAGTTCTGAATTACTTGACTTTTTATGTGACATTTTTGAAGGGGGTAAATGAATATTAATAGCAAATGTGACAATAACTAAAAGAATGGAATTGGAATGTTCCTAACACAAAGAAATGATAAATACCTGAGGTGATGGATACCCCAATTACCTTGATTTAATGAATTAAGATTGTATACCTGTATCAAAACATCATGTGTGCCCTATAAAGATATACAACTATTATGTACCCATAATAATTAAAAATAAGCAAATGTGTTACATTATAGCCAAGAAACACAAAAAGTGGAGGCATGAGCATTAATATATTTTTCTTTTAATACGTTGAATATTGGAGTCTTAAGCCCTCCAATTATTATAAGAATCAATTATGAACCCAGTAGTTCAAATTATAGTGTTAATATTTGTGCCTGGAAATATCTTTTAAAAATTATTTATATTTAGTCAACTTTAAAACATTGTAAAACCAAAAAATTATAATTCAAATTATCTTCTCATACATCACTACTTTAGGAAGTTTCCAGTTCCAAATAAGATGGAGGAAGCACATTCCACCCTGTTTCTCCCACTGGACATACAAACCTGGAAAGAATGCATGGCTCAGTTATTTTAGGACTCTGAAAAGTAAATAGAAATAGGAAGGTTGGGGAAGAAGACATGAATTGGAGGTACCACTGAGGCTGCAGAGTGCTTGCCATTTTTTCCCCTCCGATATTCTTAGTCTGAAGTCAATGCAGCCCAGAAACCTCTCACTATTGCAGACAGAGAAAGCAGTGTACCTCCAGGATTGGCTTGGGGGTGGGGAATGGGGGGATTGGGAAGGTTTTAGTTGTAAAATATGCCATCAACAAAGAAATGCCTCCATAATATGAATGTTATTGTATAGCCAAGATGTAATGCAGAATATCATGTTTCTGAGATTCCTTATGGAAAATCAATACCATCTGTATCAGTCAGGATCCAAGAAACAGATGGCGCCTTCAAACTGGGTAAGTAAGGAGAGTTTAATAAAGGGGCTATCTATAAAGGCAAGTTTTAGACAAAACAAAGAGGGATGCTGTAGTACCCCAGAGCTAGTAGCAGCAGGGAGCTATCCCCACCCTTAAGCTTGAAGGGGTAGTAATAAGGGGTAGTTACTAAACCCTTGAGAGAGAACTATGTTGTGAGGGCCACTTGACAGGAACCATAGCTTTTGGCAGAGGGAAACAGCCATGTGGCAGGGAGGGAGCCGGGGAGTAATCTCCGCTTCCTCACTCTCGCCAATTTCCTACCCATACCAGCGCCCCTCCACATTTGCTGAACCCCACTAGAAGCCAGAAGGCAAGGGAGCCCCATGATGCAGTGCACATGGGTCAGCTGCTCAGGGCGCAGAGTAGGGTAAAGAAGGTTGGAGAATGGGCCAGGTGTGGTGGCTCACGCCTATAACCCCAGCACTTTGGGAGGCCGAGGTGGGAAGATTGCTTAAGGCCAGTAGTTCGAGACCAGCCTGAGCAAGAGCAAGACCCCATCTCCACAAAAAATTGAAAAATTAGCCTAGCTGGGCATGGTGGCGCATGCCTGTAGTCCCAGCTACTTGGGAGGCTGAGGAAGGAGGATCACTTGGGCCCAGGAGTCTGAAGTTGCAATGAGCTATGTTGATGTTACTGCACTCTAGCTAGGGCAACAGAGCAAGACTCTATCTCCAAAAAAAAAAAAAAAGGTTGGAGAGTGAATCTGAAGGGAAAAATGGAAGAGTATCTATAGTGTGTAGATTCTTATTAACTTCAATCAAAGAGGGTGTCCAGGCCTGAATGTTTTGGCTTGGCTTTTTCCTCTGTTTTTGCCTCTCTCATCACATCTTGGATTTTAGGCTTACCTACCTGATTTGAGCCTATGACCCTCTGTCCACTAAATTCACACACCCCATGGGAAGGTCAAAGCTTAATCATCTCTGAGCCTCTGAGTTGCTGTTTATTCCAATCACAACCAGAAAAGTACAGGGAAAAAAGCTGGGACAGGAAAGAATAACTGCGACAAAGCCCCTAACTGGAGGTCTTATTCCTTTAAGCACGGCTGCCAGTTATTCAGTTGAAGGTGTAGGCGGCCTACCTTGCCCTATGAAGAAACAATCGTGCCCTTCCCCAACTGAAGAGAGTGGCTGAGCTGCAAGCAAACCTACCTGAGGGGGTTATTATCACTCAGGTTTATTCTGCCCAACTGAATAAAGGCTTCATTCCCATTTCTGCTGGAACATAACTACAAGAAAATAATTAAAATGGGCCAAATGAAAGGAATACTCCATTGGCAGCTTTCTGCTGCTTGTCTGACTTTCGCCTTTTTGCTTTTTAACAGTTCTTGCCACTGGCAGAGTAAGAGGTGCTCTTCTTTTTTTGCAAGATAAATTTTGGTGTAGAGAGTTGGTCTATAAAGAACAAGCTAAGTATGTTAACATTTAAATTGCCCTTTACCAATGCATTCTTTCCTTAACATTAAAAGCCTATAGGCCAGGTGCAGTGGCTCCTGCCTGTAATCCCAGTACTTTGGGAGGCTGAGGCAGAAGAATTGCTTAAGCCGAGGAGTTGGACATCAGCCTGGGCAACACAGGGAGATCCCATCTCTACAAAAAAAAAAAATTGCCAGGCATGATGTTGTGCACCTATAGTCCCAGGTACTTGGGAAGCTGAGGCAGGAGGATCTCCTAGGAGTTTGAGCTATGATCACGCCACTGGGCTCCAGCCTGGGTGACAGAGCCAGACCTTGTCTCTGAAAAG
>NW_012138080.1:4174058-4176546 GCF_000956105.1 Propithecus coquereli
GTAGGATCGCTTGAGCCAAGGAGTTTGAGTTTGCTGTGAGCTAGGCTAACGCCATGGCACTCACTCTAGCCAGGGCAACAGAGTGAGACTCTGTCTCAAAAAAAAAAAAATAATAATAATAATCTGGACTGTCAACAGTTGAATATTGAGTGATGAGAAGGTAAGAGAAGGAAATAGATCACTGTTTTGACATGAGTAGCCCTGAAAGGAGGAAGAAAGCAGAAAAGTAGCTTGAAGTACTAGCAGCTTTGAAAAATGGTTTGAGAGATATGGTGGTCTTAAAATACCTCCACAAATTTTTTGAAATTCCTTTCTTTAAGAGATGGAGACAAATTCTGCTCCTTTGAGTGTGGGCTAGATGTAGCCACTCACTTCTAGTAAATAGAATAAGGTGAAGTGACATGCCACTTCGGAGACTAGGTCATAAAAGGCATTAGGGCTTCCTTCTTGCTTGCTTGCTTTCTCAGATCATTTGCTGTAGGGGAAGCCAGCAGCCGCTGGTTGTGAGGACACTCAGCCTGGAATGGATTCTCCAGCCCCAGTCAGGCCTTCTGCTGACTACAGCCCTGGCTGACATGTTGACTGCAGCACCCCTCCACACCCCATGAGAGCCCCAGAGCCAGCCCCACCATCTGCTAAGCTGATTATGTATTCCTGACCTACAGAAACTGTGCAATATTGTTTATTGTTAGGTCTACTAAATTTTGTGGTAATTTGTTATGCAGTTACAGATAACTAATGCATGAAGTTTGGACTAGGAAAGTCTTAAACATTTATATTTATTGAAATATAATCATAAAAATATATAAATAAATATAAAAATAAAATAGTCAACAGTTGATGCAATGCATGAGAATCTAAAGAAAATCCAGTGGTGTTTCCAATGCCTCTTGAACATTTTGAGGTGTTTGAATAGAAGTCTATAAATTTTGATTTACAAAGATAGATTCATATTCTTAAGACAGATTAGAGAAAGATAATTTTCAAGGTACAGTATTTCTAGTGATTTTAAGTTCCTGGGTAAGTTTTTATAGTGCTTAAGAAAAGAATACATTACTCATACCATGAAGGTTTACAGCACTGTTTAGTGCGTAAAAAACATTTTCATCTTATAGCTTCTGTACATATATTTTAAACAAACTGTCCTTATTTGATTAGTCATATTTGGAACCAAAATTTAGATAGCTCATTGCTAGACAACACATGTAGACTAGAGGCTTTTTTTGTACAAACAGTTGAATGACATCCAGACCAAGTTATTTTATCTTTAGAACAAAAACAGCAACACCACCCTTTCCAGGCTGAGTTTTTAATTTCCCTCCCTTTTCTGCACACGCAATGAGGCAAAAAGGGCATGTTATTTGCTGATATTAGAGTATGATTCAGGAAATATTCAGACTTCTTTTTATATTATCTCTACATATTAATAAGAATCTTTAAAATTAATAGCAGATATTACTATTAATTGCCACTTTTAAAAGCATTAAATATCATGTCTTTACCTAGGTGATTTCAAATTATAGTTTCCCTGAATACTCAAATATTTAGCACAAATAGCTCCATGGAGATGACAAAATGTGGCTCAAACACAATTCAATTCCTTTATTCTCCAATGTGTGTGATCTGTTTCCATGGAAATTTCATGTTGACCAGGAATTGTAAAAATACTATATGCAAACATATCTCAGAAGCAAACCTTTTTGGAGAATAATCGTGATTTGATTTGAATCACTCCATTAAAATTGTTTAAATAATAGAAAAGAAAACTGTATTCTTTAGCAGAGACCATTCTGCAATTTCCCTTAGCTCAGTATATAAATCTAATAGAGTCAGAGATTATAGGGACCTTAACTTGCCTTTTGATGAGACTGAAATTAAATCTTAATGATCTAGGTAAATGTATTCATTCAAAAAAGATTAAAGACTTAGTCTGAGCAAGGTAGAAGGTATTGTTGGGGTGCTGAAAGAAACACAAAGCCATATACCAATACTATAATGGTGTAAAATGGGGTAACTGCAGTAAAGTTGACAGTGTGCTCTGTGAGTGTGGAGCAGGAAGGGGTGACCAAGGAACTCTAGGAGGACATGGCACTTGAACTGGGCCTTGAAAATGAGAACGTGGGGAGAAGGCCTTTCCTGGTGAAAGACAACGTCCGAGCAAAGGCACAGAGGTGGGAAAGCCAAGGGCATGTTTAAGGAATAGCAAGAAGTCCAGTTCATTGGCTGATGTGTAAAGGAAACTGTGGGAGATAAGATGGAAAGGTAGGCTGTGGCTAGTTTTGCAGGGCATTGAATCATGCCAATTTGGATATTATGCTCAGTAACAGTAACGTTCAGTTAGGGCCTAATAATCTGGACTGTCGGCTGGGCGCGGTGGCTCACGCTTGTAATCCTAGCTCTCTGGGAGGCCGAGGTGGGCGGATTGTTTGAGCTCAGGTGTTCAAGACCAGCCTGAGCAAGAGCAAGACCCCGTCTCTACTAAAAAAAA
>NW_012138080.1:4176596-4184369 GCF_000956105.1 Propithecus coquereli
GTAGGATCGCTTGAGCCAAGGAGTTTGAGTTTGCTGTGAGCTAGGCTAACGCCATGGCACTCACTCTAGCCAGGGCAACAGAGTGAGACTCTGTCTCAAAAAAAAAAAAATAATAATAATAATCTGGACTGTCAACAGTTGAATATTGAGTGATGAGAAGGTAAGAGAAGGAAATAGATCACTGTTTTGACATGAGTAGCCCTGAAAGGAGGAAGAAAGCAGAAAAGTAGCTTGAAGTACTAGCAGCTTTGAAAAATGGTTTGAGAGATATGGTGGTCTTAAAATACCTCCACAAATTTTTTGAAATTCCTTTCTTTAAGAGATGGAGACAAATTCTGCTCCTTTGAGTGTGGGCTAGATGTAGCCACTCACTTCTAGTAAATAGAATAAGGTGAAGTGACATGCCACTTCGGAGACTAGGTCATAAAAGGCATTAGGGCTTCCTTCTTGCTTGCTTGCTTTCTCAGATCATTTGCTGTGGGGGAAGCCAGCAGCCGCTGGTTGTGAGGACACTCAGCCTGGAATGGATTCTCCAGCCCCAGTCAGGCCTTCTGCTGACTACAGCCCTGGCTGACATGTTGACTGCAGCACCCCTCCACACCCCATGAGAGCCCCAGAGCCAGCCCCACCATCTGCTAAGCTGATTATGTATTCCTGACCTACAGAAACTGTGCAATATTGTTTATTGTTAGGTCTACTAAATTTTGTGGTAATTTGTTATGCAGTTACAGATAACTAATGCATGAAGTTTGGACTAGGAAAGTCTTAAACATGTTTGTGTGTTGAGAAGGAGCCAATGGAGACAGAGAAGTGAAAATCCTATAAGGACGAGGGAAATCACAGTTAAGTGCAATTCTGGAGGAGGTTTCTAGGGGATAGGATCATCAGGAAAGGGTGGAGAGGTTGTTTTTCGAAAAGAAGAGTGAGGATCAGAAAAATTTTCAGATTGGCATCAGAGAAATGCAAATCAAAACCACAATGAGAGACCACCTTGCCCCTGTTAGAATGGCCATTATTAAAAAGTCAAAAAACAATAGATGTTGGCATGGATGTGGTGAAAAGGGAACACTTATCCACTGTTGGTGGGAATGTAAATAAGTACAACCTCTGTGGAAAACAGTATGGAGATTCCTAAAGGAAATAAGTAGACCTACCACCTGATCCAGCAATCCCACTACTGGGTATCCACCCAAAGGAAAAGAAGTCATTTTATCAAAAAGCACCTTCACTACAATGTTTATTGCAGCACAATTCACAATTGAAAAGATATGGAATCAACCTCAGTGCCCATCAACTGATATGTGGATAAAGAAAATGTGAGATATATACCATGGAGTACTACTCAGCCATAAAAAGGAATGAAATAATGTCTTTTGCAACAACTTGGATAGAACTGGAGACAGTATCCTAAGTGAAGCATCTCAGGAATGGAAAAACAGATACTCCATGTTCTCACTTTTAAGTGGGAACTAAAGGAGGGGTGGGTATATACTGTTCTAAAGTGGTATAATGCACATTGAAAACAAAGAAGCAGGGAGTGACGGAGGGAAGTGAGGGATAAAAATCTACCCATCAGGTACAATGTACACTTTTCTGGTGATGAGTACACTAAAAGCCCTGACTTAAGCATTATATTAATATATAATAATTCATCCATGTAACAAAAAACACTTGTATTCCCTAAATCTATTGAAATAAAAAAATTTTCAGATTGGAAGAATGAAAGGTGAAGTCAAGCCAGATATTCTCGATTCCTTCAGCAAAGGAGATCAAGTCGTCTGCTGAGATGAAGGAGCCTCTGGGATCAGGAGCTCTGAGAGAGCAGGAAAAATCGAAGGAGCTACTGTGAGATATCACATAAAGAATCAGGTAAAGCAAAGAAGATAATTCTCTCCAGCTGTGCTTAGCACCATGGGAGAGCAAGCTGAGAAAGCAGACAGTGGCACTTACTCAAGATTGGGGACTGATTAGACAGATATGACAGATCAAGAGGGCAGAGGATTCTGAGATGCTGATGTGATTAGAGAGGCTGGGCATGAAGTCTAGGCTGGGTACAGGGGCACATGAAACTATAAGGGGGATAATGAACTGAGAATATGAAAGGTGGAACTTCTATAGCTACTATAATCTGTATAATACATCTCACATTTTATTCGTAAGATGCCTTATATTATCATGTAATTTTTTTGGTATATATGCCTAGTTGCCCCAGTTGGATCATAAATTCAGGGAAGTAACCATGGTTTATACATTTTGTACCCCCTTGGCAGCTATCACATTGCTTCACAGGGACTCATATATTTGTTGAATCAATGAATAAAACCATTTCAGCATTTTGTGTGTGTTCTCCTACTGGGTTTTTTTCTTCCTTCACAATAAGCATCTGATTAAGACTAAAGATCTGCTCCTTTTAGACAGCCAAATGTGTTCAACCCTTGTCTCTGAGAGCCAGGGTTTCTGTATGCTTTTAAGAAGCACTAAACAATTATTAAAAGAAGGACAATACCTGATTGGCTAAAAATAATAAGCCTAATTATGCCTGTGTGAAGCAACCTTGAAATAAATCTTGGGTGATTTCAATCTGACAAAAACCAGAATAAAAGTGAAAAGGTTTAGAGAAAAAAAGGGACCAGAATTCTCCTGGAATCAAGGAAGTGGAGGCCTCTATTTAGAGGACTCTCACAGAAGCTTAGATCTGGAGAGAGGGTTTCTAAGAGGGCCATCCAGTTTTTGAAGATCACTAGTACAAATTGCTCCCTAGCCTAAGTGGACATTTGTGCATTCTTTACCTGGTGCACTCTTCTTTCGCTGCTTCCCTGGAAAAAACAGACCTATTAAGGTCTGACAAAACTATTAGGAAAAAAAATTAAAAATAGACTTTTAAACCATTAGAGTCACGGATTGCAATGATATATAGGTAGTCCTTCAAATTTTTACCACCTGCTCTTCTATGTATTATACATTCACACTCCAACCACCTTTCATTCAGTTCAGGCTTTTATATATCAGTTAACAAATTGATATTTTGAACTATGGTATGGTGATACAGCCAAGAGTTTCAGTTCCGTTTTGGCAGTTGCTACGTTTGTTGATGAGCTTGTTTGTACAATTACTTGAATATTCTATTGCATTTTCCCACTATTTTATTAAAATGAAGAGAAGCAAAAATGAAAGTGCTGATACTAGTGATAGCAAGTTTAGGTCTCACACACTTCGTGCAATTAAGATAAAGATGAAGATCATTTGACTACCCAAAAGGAACAGAATTCAGCCACAATTTATAGTGGATCTTTATATTGGATCAGCCTTTGGGAGTACTATTTGGCAATATCTGTAAAAATCTAAACATTCATACTGTTTGACTCACCAATTTTACCTCTAGCAATTGATCCCATACAAATAATCTGGGCACAAACATATATGTACAGAATATTTATTGCAGCATTGGTCATAGTAGCAAAATATTGAAACAATGCAAATATCCACAAATATGGAATTGGTTAGCGTAATGACATTCATGTATTGGGATAGTACACTGTCTTTAAAAAGAAGGGGATGGAAAGATGTCCAAGCTAGATAGTTAAGTGGAAAAGCAGGTTGCAAAACAGTATGATTCCATTTTTAAGTCAAATAATAAGTTAATAAAGAAAAGTAAATATATGCAAATAGATGTTACTTCTTAAAATTATTACTAAAATTCATAGGTTTAGTTGTTTTAATTTATATATTAGATGACATGATTTTTTAAAATAAAAGATTATATTTATCTTTTTTAAAGTACAAGATTATCTCTAGAAATAATATAGGGCTTTCCATAATTGCTCTGTCTGAAAGTCTAATTTCTTATTCTGAAAAAGTGATTAATTAAACTTATATTAATAGTATGATGGGTTTTAGGAAGTGAAAAAAATAACACATAAAGGTTTTGTGTAATTTTACATTTTAGGAAGATTATCAGTGGCAACTTGTAAAATTTAGTCATACATGTGTGATGAAAAAATAAGTTGAGACATCAAGGTTACTCAGAAATACAATATTTTAATCATATTCAAGAGAATAATCATTTTTGCATGTAGGTACAATAGAGTTTCCACAATTGAACTTTAAAGAGCTGTTCTCTCTTCATTTTTCAGTCATTAGTTGAGTAGCCCAAAGACAAAAGATTTTGCTTATACAAACATATTACCAGGAGTTGTGAAATCACATTGATTTGTTTTTATTGTTGTATGATTGATAAGGTCTTTAATCCTTTATTTTGAAATACAGAAGACTTTAAGTGGATGTTACAATGGAGGGCTTTTCTTCATTGCCTCCATCAGATCCGTAGAAAAGAAGGATGTTCAGCAAACCTGATGTTTCCATAGACATAGATGGGGGTAGAAATTGTTCAGGGTAAATTTTACAAGTCAACTAAACCGATAGAAAATTAAGAAGAGAGAAATGAAAATTATAGATTTCTCAATTCTCATACCAGATCTAAATGATGCTTTTTAAGTGCTTTAAAGACATTCCACTGGAAAACAGGTCATGGTATTATTTGCTTTCTTCAGTTTAGAAAGATTGCTGTCTCGTTCTACATACTGCTGATTCTCAGAGACATTGCAGTGGTGAGCCCACGGCAAGCATAAGGAATGCTGATCATCTGGAAAGCAACTCAAAGCACACATAGGCTCAGGCAAATCCACAACATCATAGATAAAGGAGTGGGCTTGCAAGCCAAGGGTCTGCAAGAGAAGGCACCGACGAGGTGCTGGGACCAGGTTGCTCTGCTGGACGTAAGTGAGCACTCCAGTGAAAGGCCATCTACTTCCCTTTGATTCGTCTTCAAGAAGAAAGCTTGAACATCCTCGTCAGTGGAGGCCACACGGACTACTTGGTATCAGGTTGTCTGAGTTGAGATGCCAACTGTCAGGAGTTATATGAGAAAGCCAGCTGCCTGGTATCTGAACTCCTTGGGTGTCTGAGGGAAATCGCAGCCCTTCCTGCTGGGAGGGGGGAAATCCTGGGAAGTTGAATTTGGGAGAAATAGGAAGGCCCTTGGTTACAGCTGGTTCACTGTCCTGGAAGTCGAGTTATCTCCTGGGGTCATCCGCAGATTATCCTGGCTGTGTTACCACTGGCACTGGTCAGTGGCATCATCTTTTAACATAAGATATTTTAAAAAGCCATAAAATTTAGGATTCTGTTTTTAGTAAAATTTTAAGATGCCTGCTTCTGCCATAATTGTTTGCAGTTCCTGGGACCTTTTGTAGGCCTTCCACTTTTTGCCAGTTGAAACAAAATTTAACTATTTTAAGTCGGGCTGTGCACAGGCAATTTATGTAACCAAAGCGTTTGTATCCCCCTAATACTCTGAAATAAAAATAAATAAATATTTTAAAAGTTGGCATTTAATTAAGAATTTTAAATATTCGTGCCCTTCTGGCCTTGGCTATGAATAGTTCTCTTTGAAATTTTGTCACTTACTCGCTGCCACCTGCTGGAAAAGGAAAAAAGTGCAGCTGAACACTGGCCGCTGTGCGAAACCGGTTCCGCCTTCTCCGCTGCCATCGAAATCCTCCCCCGCCTCCGAGGCGTCGCCGCTTATTGCCCCAGTGAAGACACAGGCATGAACGGTGTGTGGTGTGGTCTCGGGAGAAGGAGCGTCTCCGACCCTTCCATGCCTGTGGTGTGTCGTGACCGGCGTCCATCTCTTTGCGCCGGGGGATGGGAGGGGTGGGGGCGGGCAGCCTGGTGAACTGGGACAACAGCAGGCCAAGTCACCTGCTGGGGAGAGGTGCCAGGGGTGGCAATAGTGGCGGCTTCCGTACCTGCTGCTCTTGGGTCGGAGCAGCTTGGACGTGTTTCTATACCGTGTGCACAGGTTAGGTTGGCTGATGTAGGCTAATGTCATATGGCTTTAGGAATAAAAATTAGAGAAGGCCATTTTCAAGCCTCTTCTTGTAGGTATAAAATTAGGCTTATAAGTAGGTGATTTGAAAACTCGTTCAACAGAGACCACCAAAATTTTTCGTGGCTCCAAGAAAGTATCGAACTGTATTGTTTGTTTCAAGAATATAACTGGGAGAAATTATTTTTCAAATCTGCCAACTTCTTTTCTTCCTGACTGAGATCTAGTTCAGGTAACCACGCTCTCACCCTATCCTGGCGAGTCTCTGCCTCTCGTCTTGCCATCCTCTGATCTGTTCTCACCCTGCAACTAGAACGATTATAAAATGCAGATCTGAGCATGACGTTGCCCAGCTTGAAAATCCTTCAATGGTTTTTGGAGACCAAACTCTTTCATAAGTTCATGGGGCCACTTGGAGGCTGACCCAGTCTCTTCTTTTAACCCTTCCCTGTCATGTTAATTGGCCACCATTTGTCAAGCACTGTCACTTCTGGGCTGTCACACACACACACACACACACACACACACACACACACACACACACACACACACTGCAGTCCCTGTTGGAGGAACTGGCTTTTACTCATCCTTCAGGCCTCAGCTTCCCTTCAGACGAGGTCCCTGGTCTCCCTGAGGTTGGTGGGGCTGTGCTCCACCCTCGCAGTCACACAGCCTGTGAGAACCTGTGTCCTCTCCCCAGCCCTTTACACTGCAGGCTCCCTGAGGGCAGGACGGGGTCTTGTTTACTTGTGTATCTATCTGCAGTGCCTACTGTGCCTGGTATATAAGAGGTGTTCAAAGAATAAATGTTGCATGTGTAAGTGAAATAACACAGCATATATGAAGCATTTTAATTCCCAAGAAAAAATATGTATGCCATCAATTTTATAGACCAAATCAGAATCAAAGTCTTTCTTTAAAACTAGGTTTTTTGATAAAGGAGAAATTCACAATTTACTCTCACAACTTGATTTTTAAAAAAATACTAATGTGAGATTTTTTTTTTTTTTGAAGTTCCTCCCAATCCGTTCTAAATGAAATAAGCCTCATGAGAATCGTTCAACTCTTTCTTTTCTTAGGCCTGACTTTCTCAATAAAATATGTATTACTTAAGAATGATATTTTTTATAAGACTAAAGTACTAATCTCAAAAATTACACTGATCAAATTTGATCATATTTAAATAATCCATAATATTCTTTCCCATTAAAGAAGTTGTGAAAATACTTTATTTGAATAAAGTTGTAGAATACTTTTTTCTTTTTAAGAAGTTTAAAAAGCAAGGCAAGTTTAAATTCTGGGGCTCCAAACCAGATTCCAGAAAGGCTTAATAGTGCCAAAATGACCTTACTGTTAATGAGGCTTATTTGTCTCTTCATTCTAGGGGCTTTCACACACACCCAAGGCTGCCAGGGCTCCAGCTCTCCCTGTCAAGCTACACACCACTGTTTTCATGGGCATTTGGCAAGGACCCCGAGGTCACGGCCTGGTTTTGTGATGTGGTGATAATGGCTCTAAGTAGTGAAGGCTAATGATTTTATATTCTTTCTGCAAATCATGATGGGATCTAATGGCACAAGATGTAAGAGTTCTCAAGTGTTGCTTTGCCACCTCCACTGCTGATTAACTTAACTTGGTAGGAGTTTCTTGATGGAAGACAATCAAACATTTTTATGAATGAGTCACAAATACTATTACACTGATTCTTTGGGAAATATAATTCTTATTGTTATCTAAGAAAATAGTCATCACCTGCAATAGACTGGATGTTTGTGTCCCCACCCAGCAACCCTGATTTATATGTTCAAATGTTGAAATCCTAACCCCAGTGTGATGGAATTAGGAGGTGGGACCTTTGGGAGGAAATTAGGTCATGAGGGTGG
>NW_012138080.1:4184419-4203636 GCF_000956105.1 Propithecus coquereli
CTGAGAATTCATTCAACAAACATTTTTCAAACACCAACTATGTGCCATTAGAATATAACCCCCTTTGGACAGAGATTTTTCTGTTTTATTGCCTGAAAGTACTAATCTGAAAAATTACACTGATCAAATTTGATCATATTTAAATAATCCATAATATTCTTTCCCATTAAAGAAGTTGTGAAAATACTTTATTTCAATAAAGTTGTAGAATATTTTTTTCTTTTTAAGAAGGCTAAAAAGCAAGGCAAGTTTAAACTCTGGGGCTCCAAACCAGATTCCAGAAAGGCTTAATAGTGCCAGAATGACCTTACTGTTAATGAGGCTTATTTGTCTCTTCATTCTAGGGGCTCTCACACACACCCAAGGCTGCCGGGGCTCCAGCTCTCCCTGTCAAGCTACACACCACTGTTTTCATGGGCATTTGGCAAGGACCCCGAGGTCATGGCCTGGTTTTGTGATGTGGTGATAATGGCTCTAAGTAGTGAAGGCTAATGATTTTATATTCTTTCTGCAAATCATTATGGGATCTAATGGCACAAGATGTAAGAGTTCTCAAGTGTTGCTTTGCCACCCCCACTGCTGATTAACTTAACTTGGTAGGAGTTTCTTGATGGAAGACAATCAAACATTTTTATGAATGAGTCACAAATACTATTACACTGATTCTTGGGAAATATAATTCTTATTGTTATCTAAGAAAATAGTCGTCACCTGCAATAGACTGGATGTTTGTGTCCCCACCCAGCCACCCTGATTTATATGTTCAAATGTTGAAATCCTAACCCCAGTGTGATGGAATTAGGAGGTGGGACCTTTGGGAGGAAATTAGGTCATGAGGGTGGAGCTCTCATGAATGGGATTAGTGTCCTTATAAAAGGGGTCCCAGAGAGCTCTCTGCCCTCTTTCCCCTATGTGAAAACACAGCAAGAAGATGGTTGTGTATGAATCAGGAAGTGGGCCCTCAGACATTGAATTTGTCTTTGTTATTTCTGCCTTAATCTTGGAATTCCCAGCTTCCAGAACTGTGAGAAGTAAATGTGTTGTTTAAGCCACCTAGTCTGTGGTATTGTTGTTATATCAGTCTGAGAAAACTAAGACATCATCTTTCTTAGTTTTCCAGAAATAAACATGTTTTCCAAGGACCAAAAAGGACAAATGCAGAAAGCATAATATACTTCCTGGTGTTCTCCTGTCCTCCAGCTACAAGAACATTAGTGATGGTCCCCAAAGACATCAGGTCCTAATCCCTGAAGCTGTAACTGTTAGCTTATTTGGGAAAAGGCTCTCTGATGATGCGATTTTTTTCAGATTTTCTTTTAGATAGAGAGATTATCCTGGATTATCAAAGTAAGCCCTAAATGCCATCACATACATCCTCATAAGAGAGAGGCAGAGGAAGATTTGACAGAGACATATAAGAGAAGGTGATGTGAAAACAGAGGCAAAAATTGGAATGATGCCGCCATAAGACAAGGAATGCTGCAGCCAGCAGAAGCTGGGAGAGGCAAGGAATGAATTCTCCTCTAGAGCCTCCAGAGGAAGTATAGCCCTGCAGACACCTTAATTTTGCCTAATGATTCAGAATTTGTACTTCTGGCCTCCAGAACTGTGAGAGAATAAACCTGTGTTGTTTTAAGCCACATAGTTTGCAGTAATTTGTTACATGGCCACAGGAAACTAATATTTAGGTTGGTGCAAAAGTAATTGCAGTTTTAGCATTGTTGAAATTTGCCACTTGATGTTGGAATACATTCTTAAATAAATGTGGCTATGTTATACATCATATTTTAATGCACATTTCTCGCTTATTTTTTTGCTAATGACTTTTATTACTTGCTGTTCATTTTATATTTATTTTAGACTATGGAAATGATGTTAGACAAAAAGCAAATTCGAGTGATTTTCTTGTTAGAGTTCAAAATGGGTCCTAAAGCAGCAGAGACAACTCACAACATCAACAATGCATTTGGCCCAGGAACTGCTAGCGAACATACAGTGCAGTGGTGGTTCAAGAAGTTTTGCAAAGGAGACGAGAGCCTTGAAGATGAGGAGCACAGTGGCCGGTGGGCGGAAGTTGACAACGACCAATTGAGAGCAATCATCAAAGCTGATCCTGTTACAACGACACGAGAAGTTGCTGAAGAACTCAGCATCGGCCATTCTACAGCCATTCAGCATTTGAAGCAAATCGGAAAGGGGAAAAAGCTCAATAAGCGGGTGCCTCATGAGCTGACCGAAAATCAAAAAAATCACCATTTTGAAGTGTCGTCTTCTCGTACCCAACAACAAACCATTGGATTGTGATGTGCGATAAAAAGTGGATTTTATACAACAATCAGTGACGACTAGCTCAGGGGTTGGACCGAGAAGAAGCTCCAAAGCACTTCCCAAAGCCAAACTTGCACCAAAAAAGATCATGGTCACTCTTTGGTGGTCTGCTGCCGGTCTGATCCACTACAGCTTTCTGAATCCTGGTGAAACCATAACACCTGAGAAGTATGCTCAGCAAATTCAGGCGACGCACCGAAAACTGCAACGCCTACAGCTGGCGTTGGTCAACAGAAAGTGCCAATTCTTCTCTATGACAACGCCTGACCGTGCGTCGCGTAACCAAGGCTTCGAAAGTTGAACGAATTGGACTGTGAAGTTTTGCCTCATCTGCCATATTCACCCGACCTCTCCCCAACCGACTACCACTTCTTCAAGCATCTAGACGATATTTTGCAGGGAAAACGCTTTCACAACCAGCAGGATGTAGAAAATGCTTTCCAAGAGTTCGTTGAATCCCAAAGCATAGATTTTTACACTACGGGAATAAACAAATTTATTTCTCGTTGGCAAAAATGTGTCGATTATAATGGTTCCTATGTTGATTAATAAAGATATGTTTGAGCCTAGTTATAATGATTTAAAATTCACAGTCTAAAACTACAATTACTTTTGCACCAACCTAAAATACAACTAGGATTATATTAACACCCACTATAATAAGCTTATGGGGCAAAATGTTTTAGTGGATTTTAGTCATAATGCTGAGAATTCATTCAACAAACATTTTTCAAACACCAACTATGTGCCATTAGAATATAACCCCCTTTGGACAGAGATTTTTCTGTTTTATTGCCTGCTAAATACTCAGCACCTAGAACGGTGCCTGGCATACAGCAGATGCTCAGTAAGTATTTTTGAATGATGTGCACTAGCCATTGTTCTAGGCCCTAGGATACAGCAGTGAATGAAATAGATGAAGTCTCTGCACTTAGGAGCTTACATTCTAGTGCAGGAGAGACAATAAATAAGCAAATAAATATATTTCATAATGTCTAATAATGATAAATACAACTTAGGAAAAGCAGAGGAAGTGGTGGAGAGACTAGGAATGCAGGTTGGTGCCATTTTAGATATGGGAGTTAGGAAAAGCATCTCTATGGAGGTGAAGTTTAAGTGGAGACTGAAATAAGGTGAGAGAGTGAGTCTGGTGACTATCTGGGAAAGAGCGTTCTCAGAAGAGGAAAAGGCATGTGTAAAGGTCCTGAGGTGGAAAAGTGCTTAGTGTATTGGAGGAACAAGAGGAACAGCAAATAGGCCAGTGTGCTTGGGGGTGGAATACGTGGTGGTGGAGCTATGGGAAATTAGATCAGAGAGGTGGACAGAGCAGGGCTGGATCATAGGGACCTTTCTGGTTAGGACTTGGCCAAAATAGAAGGGGAAAATCACATCTAGTTTCTCTACAAAGAATTTGTAAGTGATCACAAATTTTCTGAACTCTGTCTAGTTAAAAGAAAAAGGAAGGTTTCACATATCTGCCTTTCTCTTCATGCTCTTCTTCCAGACTCTAATTTTTTTAGTGTTACTTGGTTTTATGGATGATTGGGGAGTTTAGGTTGTCTTTTTTGTGGGAGTGGAGATTGGATTTATAAAGCTTATTAGTGGTATTGCCTTTAAACAAGCAGTGTTGTTGTTGAGGATGACACATTAAGGGTGCATGACTCTTCTCAGCCCACAGTGTGGTCACTTGTTTAGAGACCGTTATGTGGACAAGCAACTAGAAAATACTTGCTCTGTGGGATAATGTTTCCAAAATTCACTGTAAATAAAACACATGGTTACTTGAGAAAGTATAAAAATGACTTTCTTTATATAAAGAACACTAATATATGTAAGATTTTTCTGTGTGGATGGGCTATTCATGTCATAATATTATTTTCATTAACTTGATGTATTTTTTAAAAGTTCCAACTAGAAGATTTTTTGATCTGCCTGAGCTATTAATGGCAGTCCCGGCAAGGATTAATATCTGTTTCTAAGAATCAGACATTTCTGCTTTGATGGATACACGTATTCCTTTTTAAAAAATTGAATTTTGTAAAATCATGCTCTAAAATCAACTGGACTTTGGAGCAAACTGCTCAAATTCTACGCAATGTTGTAACCAGAGCACTAACAAAAACAATAATGATTTCGATAAAAATATTCAACCTGCACTTGCATCTGCACCCGCCTTCATAGTCAGTCGTTGTAGCGTCAAATCCCAGGGCTCACACTGCCTCTCCTGAGATGTGTAATAGATACGTGAGGGAATTAGTGATCATCTTTATTGGGAGAAAACAGTCTTTCGGAGTTAAATGAGTCATAGGTACGCTCAACTTCTTCAGCTGCACGGCAGTTGCCTTTGCCAGATAGCTTAACACTGGGGAAAAATTGGTGGTTCTTGAGGACACTAGATTGCCACTACTTGCACTAATGGAAGGCATTTCTGCAGGATTCTGTTTTTTTTCCCTTAAGATCTTCATACCTTTCTTCAAAATATTAATGTGCCATGAACAATAGCATAGAAACCACTACAGTTTCCATGTTATGCTGTCCTCATTCCCCTATTTACCAACTGCATGTGAGATGACTATTGTTACGGAAACACATGTCATAGAAGAAAGAACTGTGTTCAGTAAGTTAGGGGAGGATTCTGTGTAGCACTAGTTCTGTTACTTGTTCTTCCTATTGGAGCTTTAAGGAATACACACAAATGGAAATACTGAATGTATTGTGTCTGGATGCATGTAAACAGAAACCCGACTACAACATCTTTACAAAATAAGGCTTTTTTTTTCACATGGTAAGAGTTCAAAGGTGGGCAGGCCAGGCTGCTGCAACTGTTCACGGGACCCATGTTCTTCCCAGCTCCCTCCACCAGCCTTAGGTTGTTGCTTTCATCTCCATGGTGACAAGATGGCTCCTCCATGGTAAAGCATCATGTCCATGCATCAGGCAGGAGGAAGAGGGGAAGGACAGTGGGCACGTTCCCAGAAGCCCCACCAAGCCACTGTTGATAGAATTGAGAGTTGGCCAGAACCATGTTCTATGATACCCTTGACCATGAGAGATGCTGGGAGTTCACACGTAATTCTGTGAGCAAAGACAATGGGGAGAATTGCTATTGGGCAAGCACCCTGCCATGTCTGGCACACTGGCACAATGTGTTCCTAAAGGATGCTAATTATAAATCCGATATTTATTGACCTTGGGAATTTCTTAGGAGGATGTAGGGCAGAAGCTCACGGGAAACAATTTGCCTTTGTAGGGAAATCTTAAAGAACACCACTTCAAAAATTACTGGGATACATCTGTAGAATAATGTTCTACGTCTCTTGAATAATGTTAAAAAGGGACTTTTACTACTGCTACCAGAAGGACTCTAGGAATTCAATGTAACTTAAAATTAAAAAATAAAACAAACACAAACTTCTATAATTTGCACTCTTCCATAACTTTTCATTTTTTTTTCACAGCTTTTCATTTGTGAAATGTATTACACTGGATCAAAACACATAAGACACATAAATTAACTCTCAACCAGAATAAAACTGCTGATCTATTCTCTGGGTAAAATTTATTAACCTCTAAAAACTTTAAAATAAACCATTTGTTACAGCACATTCCCTTAAAACAGAAGCACTACATTTGATTTCAGGAGAGCTAGGTTTTAGTGCCAGTTCTTCCAGTTATTATTAATAGCTGATGACTGTTAATCAGCTATTAGTTAATCAGGGGACACAATACCTCCCCAGGGCCAGGTGCAGTGGCTCACACCTGTAATCCTAGCACTTTGGGAGGCTGAGGTGTAAGGATCACTTGAGGCCAAGAGTTAACACCAGTCTGAGCAACATAGCAAGGCCCTGTCTCTACAAAAAAATATAAAAACTAGCTGGTAGTGTGCACACCTGTAGTCCCAGCAGGTACTATGTGGAAGGCTGAAGCAGGAGGATTGCTTGAGCCCAGGAGTTAGTTTGAGGGTGGAGTGAGCAATGATCATTCCCGAGCTTGGGCGACAGGGCAAGACCGTGTCTCTAAAAACAAAACCAAAACCAAAAACAAACTACCCAGGATCCACTCCCACCTTCCTCCTTCCCAGTAGCACCCCAACCTTGCTCAGGTAACCACCCTGCCCCATACCTTGGGACAAGCTGTCTCCATCCCCATCACCATAGATAATCCTCCCCTTTCCCAGTGATTTGAGCAGGAAAGGGCATTAGTCAGTATGAGTTAGGATTCTAACTAATAACACTAATGTTAAAAAAATTACTTAACTGTCCCACACACCAGGGTTCTAATCTATAAAATGAGGGTGATACCATCTGCACTTTCTATCCAATATAATCACTGTAAAGTCCTTTTTTATTTTGCAAAATGGAATATATTCAGAAGATGGTATTATATCAAAAGAAATAAAAGTAAATTGACTAGCTTGGGGCATTTCCCATAAACTATTAGACTATTGTTGTATTTGCAAATTGTAGAAACTATTTTCTTTTAAAAACTATTTCAAATGAATGCATTCAAATGAATGTCGGGTACTTTGTCTTAGTCATATTGTGAATTTATGCACGTATTCCTTCAGTCATCCCACTATGCCCCAGGCACTATAGTAGGGGCGGGGTAAGGGGTACAGTAATTGGCGAGATGGTCACAGGCCCCGCCCTCATGGTGCTGCAGCTGCCAATGATCTGCTGCAGTGTCCACTCTGGGCACTTACAGACTCATCTGAGAGGCCATTTCTGAGCAATGCGAGAACCAGTCTCATTCTTTTACTGCTAGGCTTTTTTGCTAAACCAATACCACTAGTTTGATTACATATCTTATTCACTAGACTTGTTATCAAATTACTTTTGTCACTTTTTAAAAATTAACCCGTTCTCAAAAAAGGAGCATTTGGCACTATTGAGATGCTCAACAGAATACACCCCAGGCTCAGAAATCAATTTCAATCCAGAAGAATGGTTAGAATCATTCTTTTGAAGGAGCCATTGCTACTTAAATAAATGCTTATTGAATTTCTGTTTAAAAATCTACATTATTTTTCAGTCCCAGGTGAAGAGTCAAGCATTATTTTATCATGAGCAGCCTTCAGATGTGGCAGTGATCGCAGTTGACCCCTAGTACTCTGTCACTGTCATTGTGAGATGTTCATTTCAAACATCTAGGGAAGGGGAAAATGAGCCATGCTTTAAAATCAAAGAATTAATGGTCTTGAAATTTTAATACTAATTGTCAGTTTTTAGTTTCCACACAGATTAACCTTTTTTATTAAGAAGTAAATCTAGGGACAGATGTTATGAGTAATCGATATCAAAAAGTTGAAATTATGCATATGCTCTCATTTTTTCACACGAAAGCCATTTTTCTTTCCACGTCTTTTTATTTGAAAGAATTGAATCTCGCATTTGTCAGGTAAAATTGCTGCCTAAATGATCTGAGATGATTTTCACATTCTTTAGTGGAAATCCAATGTTTTAAGGTTGTAGAATTAATTTAGAAGTGACAATCCTGTGTTCTTTCTTCCAGGAGAGCTTGCTAATTGAAGTTGAAGCATTAAAATACTCCTGAAAGCATTCAAGCTAATGAGGTAACAAAAGCCCAGAGGACAAAAATTAAGCAAAGCAAGTTAGTTCTTGAAATGAAACTCTTGAAATCCCAACTTGAGAAAATAAAGAGGCAGGGGGAAAAAAAAAAAAAAACCTTGAAAAAGAAAATAATTACAAAATAAAAGGTACTTATGAAAGGAAGCATTCTTTTGGCTTAATTATATATTTAGTTTTTTCAATTATGTGCATTGTACAGATTGTGCTATGTTTTGAAGTTGTAAAATATGCCTGTTCATTGTGTGTCTCTTCTCTCACTACATGAAAACATAAAAAGAGAAACGAGAACTCCCCTTGCCTATGTCTCAAATTCAGATGCCTACCAGGCCGATCCCAGAGAACGCTGTGCCCAGTGCAGGGACTGGCCGTGACAGGGTCACCTGCCTCTGGACTCCAGCCATTTTTTGCCCCACAAAGTGCAGGCCCAGTGCAGCTAGACATGTAGGTGTTCAGAAGAACACTGTCTTGGTTGGGATCCCCCAAAAGCTGATCCTGAGATCAGGATTTGGGCACCAATGTTTATTTGGGAGGTGATCTCAGGGAGCACAGTGAAGGAGCGGGGCAGTGACATGACGTGACCACCTGCCATCTGCCAACCACTGAGCGGGCGGAGAGAGGAAATTGTCTTATCATCTCAAAAGAAATATTTTGAGGTTTCAGTTATTAACAGGAAACATAGCCGGGCGTGGTGGCTCACGCCTGTAATCCTAGCACTCTGGGAGGCTGAGGCGGGCGGATCGCTCGAGGTCAGGAGTTCGAGACCAGCCTGAGCAAGAGCCAGACCCCGTCTCTACTACAAATAGAAAGAAATTAATCGGACAACTAAAAATATATAGAAAAAATTAGCCGGGCATGGTGGCGCATGCCTGTAGTCCCAGCTACTCGGGAGGCTGAGGCAGGAGGATCACTTGAGCCCAGGAGTTTGAGGTTGCTGTGAGCTAAGATGATGCCACGGCACTCTAGCCCCAGCAACACAGTGAGACTCTGTCTCAAAAAAAAAAAAAAAACAGGAAACATATTTATAAGCTTCTTAGTAACTGTTAATAGACAATGGGAAATTTTTTTCTAATTATGAGCAGAACCCAGGTTTTTAAGGTTGGTTCTTTTTCTTTCTTTTAGGCATGGAATGTACTATTCAGGAGATTATAGTATTACTATGTTCTGGAATGCATGACAAGTTCAGGAAGTCTTGGAGGGGAAAGTTAAACTGTTACTCTAGCGGGAAGGGGGAGGACCAAACCATCCTGGGTAAAATAAAACAAGGTGCAAATAGCACAGTAGAGTACGATTTGGGTTGGGGTGGGCAGTGGGTAATAGCTGATCACGAGCTAATTGTAAACAAGCACTATAATGTTGACTTTCCTTGAACTGTGCATTTTAAAATGGCTTAATCTCCTAGTTCATTTGTAAGGTCCATGGTAACTCCCGTATCCAGGACTAAACTGTATAAAAATCACAGAAAGCTTCACAGGGCCTCAGAGATGAATTAAAATTGTTGCTGTGCTGGATCTTAGGGCTGTTGCCTTTCCTTGGCTTCCTTGTCAACTCCTTCCATGTTTATGGACGGGCTCAGAGGCAAATGTTTTACTTACCTCTGCCTTCAAGTTATAAAGTGAATTAATGAGAAAATAATGGAGATGAATATAAAATGCTAACACATACGAACCAATGACTTTAAGTCACTTCACACAGAGAGTATACGGAACACTGTTCCATCACAGTTTGTTGTTCCTCTTTTGTTTTAATTTTTTTTTTTTTCCAGACAAGATTTTGATCTGTTTCTCAGACTGGAGTGCTGTGGCCTGATCATAGCTCACTGCAGCGTCCGAAATCCTGGGCTCAAGTGATCTCCTGTGTCAGCCTCCCAAGTAGCTGGGACTACAGGTGCACACCACTGCACCCAGCTAACTTTTTTGAAAGGGTCTTACAATGTTGTCCAGGCTGGTCTGGAACTCCTGGGCTCAAGTGATCCTCCCGCCCCTGCTTCCCAAATAGCTGGGATTACAGGTGTGAGCTACCATGCCCAGCTGCTGCTCTTCTTGAAACACTCACTCCTTGACTTCCAGGACAGTCCTAGCACCCAGGACCTTACTGGCTGCTCCTTCTCAGCGTCCTTTGCGGGCTCCTCTTCCTCTCCACGACCTTTCAAATCTGAAGTGGCCGAGGGCTCAGTCTTCTGACCTCTTCTCTCCATACACATTCCTCATATGCTTTTATCCAGATCATGACTTTAAACACTTACGTATGTTTCACTGGCTCCCAATTTGAGTATCTCCAGCCCAGATCTCTGTTTTGGATTCCAGACTTGTATATCCAACTCTCAATTCAAAACCTCCATTTGGATTTCACCAATAAGCATCTCACTTAGCATGTCCATATGGGAGCCTCGGTTCCCATCCACCCCAGCTTAGTTTGAATTTCCCCAAAAGCAGACTCTGAGACAAAAACAGTAGATAATCCGGGGCTTGAGGGAGACAGGCAGATCGTTTGCAAAGACCGTCTCAAGTTTCTTCCCTTCCTGTATGCCTGCTCCTTTGCAATGTGACTTGACATCCCTCCCATCAAGAAGTAGAATTTATGTCCTCACCCTGTGAATCTGGTTTGGTGCCTGTAGACTTGTTTTGACCAAAAGAAGGCAGTAGAAGTGGCTCTGTGGGACACCTGGCAATGTCAGGCCTCATGAGGCTTTGCAGCTTCCTCTTCTGTCCCTTTGGAATGCTGCCCTGAGACTTCCATGCGAAGAATCTCAGTTTGGCCTGGTGGAGGAGATGGCAGGGGGAGAGTGAGGAGCCATCCCGTCCGAGGCCTCTTAAATCAACCAGCAGCCAGCTAGCCTTTACCTTTGTCACCAGAGGTCATCTTAAACCATCCAGCCCCAATCAAGCTGCTAGATTATTGCAGCCACTGAGTGACCCCAGGCAAGACCAGCAGAAGAGTCACCCAGTTGTGTCCTGCCCAAATTGCTGACCCACAGAATCATAAGCATTGATAGCATCTGCTAACTTCCCAAACACATTTCTTCCAGAATCTTCCTCAATTCAGTAAGTGGCAACTCCATCCTCTGGTTGCTCACAGAAACTTCACCCTTGAAGGTGGGGCACATTGGCTCATGCCTGTAATCCCAGCACTTTGGGAGGCTGACGTGAGAGGATTGCCTGAGGCCAGGAGTTCCAGACCAGCCTGGGTAAACTAGTGAGGCCCCATCTTTACAAAAAATTTTTAAAAAGTTATCCAGGCGTGGTGGTGCACACCTATAGTCCCAGCTACCTCAGAGGTTGAGGCAGGAGGATCACTTAGCCCAGGAAGGAGTTCGAGGTTGTAGTGAGCTATGATCGCACCACTGTACTCCAGGCTAGGCAACAGAATGAGACCTGTTTCTCAAAAAACAGAAAAAAAAACAAAACAAACCCTACAGATTATGCCCTTCTTGTATGCTGGGCTCTGGGCCAGCCCTGGGGATGAAAAGTTGAAAGATAATGTTCTGCCATCAAAGATACAACATCACAAACAACTAAGATAGAACACTGGGAGGCCCGAGCTAGCAGTGTGTATGACGTGCCTGAGAGTCAGGGCTGCCACTTGTCAGAGTAGGGTTAAAGATGCCAGAAAGATTCCTGGGGGGAAAGACAGGAAGGAAAATGCACAGACCTCTCGAATCAGTCAGGGTGAGAAAGGGGAGCTCCGCAGAGACAAGAGGCACGAGGTTTGTGGATGGCTGGACTGTCATCTACCAGTGAGAAAATGATTGCTTCAGAAATGTATTGGGATATGGACTACTAAATTGGAACTGTTGGTTTTAAGTCTAAACAAACAAGTTCCATTCTATGAGATGTAATGAAGTAGCACAACTATCTGGGAAACTTTCTGGTCCCTTTTAACGATGTAACTGAATGGTGGTACCCAATGTTTAGAATTAGAGCTTTGTTAACTGATTTTTCTAACTGGAAATCACATAGCGTTCATCCAGAATGTATCTCCATTTTCTCTGAGTTCCTAGATTACTGACAGTTTGCACTTTGAACTCTTTTGCTCCCTGTAAATTTTGTTAGATTTTTTTGACTGCTTTCTGCTTGCTCCTGAACTACACAATGGCTTGACCAAAGGCACTTTTGTGTGAATGAGATGCTTGCTGTAACATGAGTTGAAATGTAGCAGTTGTAATACTGTAATACCGTTGCGCTCGGACAAGTGTTAGCACAATTATATTCAATATCTCTGCTTCTCTCCCCTTCCTCCGTGTCCCACTTAGAATCAAAAAGCTTAAGAGAAATCTTGGCCATCATCTCAAGCCCCCGTGTTACCCTGCAGGTCCCTCCCTCTTCTGGACTTGAGAGTTTGTCCCCGGCCACTCCGAAGAGTGAGTGATCATCTCCCTGTCTGTCCAAATCAGTCACCATCTGTGGGTGTATAGCTATTCCCTGATGCCCAGGGGCCCACAAAAAGGAAGCCATGCCCCGTCAGATGGCCCAGGACAGGGAGGGACAGCCCTGGGCCAATTCTCCTGTGTAGGGGCTGAAGTCCCTACACCTTCCATACAATCAAGATTTTTCCTCCTCTACAAATATAAATGGGACTAACAAATTACAGCTGTAAATTGTTGTCCTCTGTACGTCACACCAGGATGGGGAGTTCCTTTTTCAGAGAGATGCCATATAATAATTACACAGTTAGGTGGAAAAACTGTCCGAAAGCCATGCCGGCATGCTGTGCCTGGAGAGGGAAAGGAGCCTGCCCACTGAATCAGCCTCAAGGGAGAGGGTGAGTTGTGACTGATGTCCTCATGGCCAATTGTTCTGCCCCAGGAAAGCACATACAAAGTTCCAGAAGCCTTTCCTCCCTGAAGCAAAGTGTTTGCTGCTGTTTACTGGCAGAATCCTCTATGTCCCCCACAGAGGATGTGCTACATAGTTAAAGATAAAAAAGACCCTTCTACCCTACAGCAGAGGGCAGAAGCCAGGTGGTAGTATGTGAGCACTATGTAGTATATTTTGTGTAGAGAGTCATGGCAATAACCGTTTGGTTGGTCTCTAGGCGTCACACTGTCCTAAAAATTCCACCATATTACTTTCTTTCTTTCTTCTTTTTTTTTTTAAGAGAAAACTGAATTAGGTTTCACCGAGGAATTTTGGTAAATGCCTACAGATTGCCTGCTTATTGGGAACAAAAGACACAGCCCTGGGGAGGTTTTAGAAGTTATTTTCTGAGCAGAGCAGAGCAGGGAGTGAAGATCAGGCCCTGGGCCCTGCTCTCCTGGATGCCCAAAGGCAAGATGTGGAGGCTGGCCCGCCTTCAACTTTCCCTCCATATTTCCCAAAGTCCCCTCTTCAACCTCTCCCTATTTTCTGTCCCTCCTTCCCCCCATACTTCCTTTTACCCAGAGAAAACCAATCCTCCCAAACAAAAATAATTGAAAGCTTATCCCCTTCTTTCTTGGGTCTTGCAAATTTTGCATCCTCGAGCTTCTACTGAAAATCGATGTCTTTTCTTGAACCCTTAACCCAGTTACTGCTGGCTCTGCAGAGAGGCGTGGTAAGCCCAGGTCTTGCTTGCTTCCCTCAGCCCCATCCGCTGAAGGGGAAGCTCTGGATCTGTGGAGGGCAGTGAGACTTCCATTCCATGCTGGCTTCCTCCCAGAGCATAAAATCGAACACACCTCCGCACCTAAGGATGCGTGTTCTTCTGAAACCCCACATCTGATCTACGCAAAGAAGTCTTATTCCTATTAACACATTTTCTCACCTTATTACCCTACATCCACCCTCCCCACTGCCTGGGTCACATTACAAAGTCCCGTGACCTCAACTGCCCAAATCCACAAGTGTCATCTGGACACTGGGGACGGTGGTGGATGGGGGAGCTCTGGTTTGCTCTGCCTCTACCTCGCCCTACTGCAAACTGAGATTATCAGCAAGTTTGATGGTATGTGTGTACTTCTTGACTGAGAACAAGTGGCCTTTCATTCCCTGCCCTACTTGTCTGGGCAACCACTTTCCCACAGTCGCTCCTCACTCTAGCCATCTGGCTGCATGGGCCAGAGAGGAGTCAGCTGCAGGGGCCCAGCCCAGTCATTTACAAAGTGGGAGGCACACATGGAGGTGGAGGGGGAGAAAATGCCCCATTTGTGCAGAAAGAACTACCTGCAATTAGAAATTTTCTGCTAATTTTATCTCAGAGAGGAAGAAAGCTTTACCAAAATGTAATATGTGGATTGTCACCAGCTGCTCACATGGTCCAGTCTGCAGACAGCTGTGTGCCACTGGGACAGGGCCCTTCACTTTCATTCACATGCAACTTGGCCATGCGCCTCAAGTTGTGTGTGTCCTGTTAGGTAGATTCACAGCTAGTGAAGTTAGCAGCTTTCCAAAACCAATCCTTACAAAATGGACAAGCAGCTTTAAAAGAAAATCTTACAAAGAAATCTCAGCTGAGGATAATACTATTAACCCAGCACAGGGGAAAAGAAAATGCTAGAGCACTTCTCCTGTACCTGGTACAAGCGCTTCATCAGCCACAATGGTGATCGAATCAATTCTTACTTAGGACAAAGCCAAAAATTCAAAATTATCAAGAAGACTATTGAAATAAGGATTTACATCCACTATAATTAACTACAAACCTCACCATGTATGAATAGTGGATCCTGAGCACTGAGCCTCGTGGGGTGTCTTTCTCAGCAGGAGTGGCATTCACAAACCCAACACTGAGATACGCTCAACTTAGAACTAATCCTTCAAATTGTTTCATCGCAAAGTGTTAAACCAACATTTTCAAAAATAAAGAAGCATATTAATTATATTAATATATTTCCCAGACCTCAAAATGACGACAGCTAGTAGCAATGAGCAGACCTAACAGTCAGAGCCTAGTTTCTGAACACCAATTTCCATTAAAAAAAGGCTTCAGGGCTCCTCAAAGAAATGGCTGATGCCAGGACTGGGGCGGAGGAAGTACGAGATGATCCTTGGACTTCTTGTTGTGCCAGAAGGTAAGAAGGTGCACAAAGACAGAAGGCGAGGTGTAAATAAAACGTACAAACCAGTGTGTAGGGGCTCCCACTGGCCAAATTTAGGACAATTTTAGGATAATTTTAAAGATGCAATGATGGTGATACATCGTAACACATTGAATAAATGAAACCTGTGAGTCATAGCGCTACTTCACATAAAGGGGAGGGGAAGCTCTTCTTTACAGAGACTATCAGCTATTACAGAATAAATAAAAGAATTAGAAAGTGGCCATTTGTATTTTAATAACTCCTAGTGTAATAGGTGAGGATCATCAAGGAATATTAAAACTATTGTGTGAAAATTTATTGGGGCACAGGATACTCCCCCAGTGTCCAAGTATCACACTTGCCCCTACCAGATTACTTCAGTGTAAGGGGATATGAGTGCCTTTGCAAAGGAGATATTTGTTGGACAGCCCTTTAACCAAGTGATTAAATCTAGTACCAACAATAATGCAATGCAATGACATTCTCATCATGTAATGCCACATAAAGTACACAAATTAGCTATACAGTATTCTTGCTCATGATGTTTAACCTGAATCAAATTAAAGGAAACAATTAGAGAAATCTAAATTGTGTGTCAGGCTACAAGATGATTGGCCTGGACTCTTACAAAGTAACAATGGAATGAAAGACAAGGCAGAGGGCTGTTTCGCTAAATGGAGACTAAAGAGATATCACAAATGCAATACTTGACATATGATTGGACCTGGGATGGGGGGGAAATCAATGATAAAAGACATTATTTGGAACAACTGGACAAATTTGAATAAGGACTGTATGTTAGATAATATTATTGTATCAACATTAGATTTCTTAGGTGTGATAACGGCACTGTGGTTATGTAGAAAGTCCCAGTTTTTAGGAGGTAACTAGTGAAATATTTATAGGTAAAATGTCATGATGTGTATGACTTACTTTCAAATGATCCAGGGAACAACAGTGCGTGTAAAGACAGCGCAAATCTGACAAAATGTTAATAATTAGTGAATCTAGATGAATGGCACATGAATGTGCTCTTTTTGAGTAGATTTGAAATTTTTCCAAATCAAGAGTAAAAAAGAAAGTTACTAGCAATTCATGTAATTTACAGAATGATTCAACTGCTATATTGCGATAGCAAGACTTATTTATTTATTATTTTCTGGAACATGACACATATTTTTGGGCTTCACAGAAACCAGATAAATTGAAGCTGTGCAACACTGTGCATAGTGCATTCCAGGTTGTTTGCTAATGCATATTAAGATAACTAGGTAGACAGTGTTTACTGTTTGATTCAAGGGTATAAACCTTTGGAATTCTTTTTAATCCAGAATACTTCTACTAAGGATAATAAATAAACTTTCACATTCTGACAGCTTAGAGAAGGGGCTTCTAGTCCCATTTCCTTAAAAAGTATACTTTCCAGGCTGGGCACAGTGGCTCATGCCTGTAATCCTAGCTCTTTGGGAGGCCAAGGCAGGAGGATCACTTGAGGCCAGGAGTTCAAGATCAGCCTGGGCAACATAGTGAGATCCCGTCTTTACGAAAAATAAAAAAAAATTAACCGGACATGGTGTTACGTGCCTGCGGCCTACTCAGGAGGCCGACACAAGAGGATTGCTTGAGCCCAGGACTCCAAGGGTGCAGTGAGCTATGATTGTGCCACTGCACTCCAGCCTGGATGACAGAGTGAGACCCCATGTCCAGAAAAAAAAGAAAAGTGTACATTCCCATTGGCTTCAGAAGAAGTAAGGGTAGGCCCCACAGTGCGTTTCTGAGCTAGTCCAGCTCACCCAGTTGGTCTGAGATCAGAAACTGGAGAGGCTGGAGAGAGGGAGAACTAAGCACACACAGGAAATATTATTTCAGAGTCTCCTTGTGAGAGAAAGAAAAGCTGAGGCAAAATACAATTTCTCTCCACTCCCCTGAGAGTAGAAAAAGTTTACAAAATCTCATTAAATTATGGGAGAAAGAGAAGTCCTGAAAATTTCTTCATGAGGAATAACAAAGAAAATTAATTGTATGGTATTCATTATTATGTACATATGTGTCCATAATGTTGTTGGCATTATCTTTACTTAGTGGACTGTTTTATATTAGGGAAAAATTTTTTAAATGCATTGATTTTGTTAGGTTTCCTCCTGCCCTGTTTTGGTCCTTCTGTTTCCCATGAAGTGTTTCAGTTCCTTAGCTACATACTCTCTTGGCACAGTTTTCAGGAACATAACTTTCAGGGTTGGCAAAAGGATACTGTAGTTTTTTCATTCCCTCTGAGCATTATTGTGGTGTAACAAGATAGCTGATTTTCATAATAAAATATACCATGTTTCTTTTTATTAATCATCCAAGATGAACAGAAATATTATTTCTTTGAGAAAGGCTTGTTATTTTTCTCTACAATATTAATGCCCTGTTTTGCATTTCTTTCTTAATAGATAAATGCAGAGAATATTTTTCTTTCTGGAAAAAGTGAGCATTCTTCAAAGAGAAGTAAATTATTGACCTCACTGTACACATTTAACATCACAGACACATGTAGCATGTAGAAATTCAGAAATGGCACTTCATACAGTATGCTTAATCATGGGTTGGGTATATCTCTTGAATTAGGAATTGTGTTCTGCTGCATTTAATAGAAAACCTAAATGACTTAAGTTTCAACAAGATAACAACCTGGAGGTTGGCAGTTGCTAGTATTGATTCTGCGGCTCAAAGGTGTGAGGGCCAAAGTTTCTCGGATTTCCCTTGGTCTTTTCCTCATGATTACAAGATTGCCACTCTGGCTCTCATCATCACATTCAGGTTTCAGGAAGGAGGAAGGAGGAAAAGAGAAAGGGCAAAGGCTAAGCGGCCAACCTGGCCAAGTCCTTCCCTTCTAAAAGGCTTTCCTGAAAACCCCACTTACTTCTCTTTGGCCAGGATGGTATCACAGGGCCGCCCAGATGCACGAAAGGTTGGGAAATAGAGTTTTTTCCAGCTGGGTAGGGTGCCACATCCAGCAAAAGTAGGAGACTAATCCGTAAGGAAGAAAGGAAAAATAATTACTGACCAAACAATGGGAATTCTCTACCACATACTTTTTTTGGAAAAGTATCACTTTACTTCAAGATCACGTCTGCAACTCAATGGTTATTTTATAATTATGAGAACAAAAAAGAAGAATCTTCACAAAATGGTCTCACTGCACAGTGAAATGAGTGTGGAGAAGATTTAATTCAAAGGAAAAGAAATCTTTAAGCAGCTGTAAGACCTGGTTTGAATTTCTCTATGCTAATACTCAAGCAGGTCAAAGTTTTCCCTTTTGCGAGGAGTAGCTTACAATGGAAAAATAAAATAATTTCAAATATTATATACTCAAAATTGTAGTGGTTTAGAAGTTTTAGAGGATTTTTATTTTTCTTTTAAAAGATTTTCAAGGCTTATATGTAATATAGTAGCTGGAGGGAGGGGGCAGAGAATAACCACTAATAACCAGTAGACAGATGATCCCTCTTGTGACTACTTTAATACATAAGGTTTAGAGGAAGGAGAACTGGCTTTGAAATCGGACGCACCTGGATTTGCAGTATGGGCGTGTAACAAGCCTCTGATGTGACCTTCCTGCTTTAGTCCTTGCCACTTATAGATCATTCTCACCCAGCAGCAGAAAGACCCTAAATGTTATCGGGTCTTGTCACCCTACTCAAAAACCCACAGTGGCTCCCATCCCACTCAAAGATGAAACTGAACTCCCCGCAGTGGCCTCCAAGAACCCCTCCTTCTCTGCCTTCCCCTCACTGTTGTGTCTTCCTGACACATCTCCTGTCTCTGCCTCTTCTTCACTCTGCTCCAGCCACACCGGCCTCCTTGCTGTTCCTCAAGCGTTTCCAGCCCTGCGCTGGATTTTTGCTTTCAACACTTCCCCCTCTGATGTCCATGGGGCCCACTCCTTATCCCTTCAGGTCTTTGTTCCAAGTCACCCTCTCTACCCACTTCATTTAAACTTCAACTTAAAGAGAGATTAAACTCCTCTTTAATCTCCTTTCTTTGCTTAATTTTTTTTCTATAGCACTTGCACTTATCATCATCTTTTACTTTTATTTCATTTCATTTTATTTAAGTGGTAGACTGGGACTAAAACTTTTACTCCTAATCCAATTATCTTATTTTAATTAGTTTTTCTAAGTAATATAGTAAAAACAATATTCAAACAGTCCAAAAAGTACACAGGAAAACTAAGTCTTTAGAATATGCTGGGAAGATGGTAGTGATAGTAGTCTAATGTTTGAATCTTCCTGAATTCTTCCAGATAAAAAGCCAAGAATGGC
>NW_012138080.1:4205381-4207569 GCF_000956105.1 Propithecus coquereli
GTTTTTTTGTGCCAAGGGCCCCTGTGGCAGTCTGTGAAGCTGATGCCTAAAATAAAATATGTAGGAATTCAAAAAAAACCAATTACATTAAAATATAGTTACCAAAATTCATATTTTTAGGAATGTTGATATAGTAATATATGTGTTTTTTATTAATACATTAATAATAATCTTTCCATGATCTCTTCCTCAGGAATCTACTAGAGGAGAGCTTCAGATAACCCAAAGGGTGGACACATCATAGGGAACGACAGCAATGATCGTCAGTGGTGGATGGCATCACAAAAGGAGAGGTCATGAAACGTCAGGCACCTTCCCACGGAAATACGCATCACCAACTACGAAGAATTCTCGCCAAAAACATCAAATATAAATCTAATCAAGCCTAGATCTAAACACCAATTTAGGGGAAATGCAAAGGACAGAGGAACGCATTAAAGGACAAAATCAGATGGTGATAGTCTATGGGTCAAAGGACCTGGTTTCTTCAACAACGAAATTGCAAGAAAAGAGATACATCAAAAAGAGACTTAAAAGACGTATTAACCATCTGTAACGCTTGGATCCTGATTCAAACAAACTGTATTAAAAATGTGTAGGATAATAGTATAAATGTGAACGCTGCTAGATAACTGGTATTAAGGAATTCTTCTTTTTTATGTGTGTGATGATGGTGTTGGAGTTAGGTAACAAGAGGAAGTTTTTATCATTTAAAGATATATACTAAAATATCGATGAAATATATCTGATTTGCTTCAAAACGGGGTAGTGCTAGTGTGTGGGAGTACAGAGGAAATGAGCTCAATTGTGAGCCGATAATTGTTGACATTGCATGATGGGTACATTTAGAAGATACAACTAGGAGATAGCTTCCTGCAAGGCCAAAGCCTCCTTTATATTTTTCTTTAATATATATGTGTTGAAAAAAGAAAAACACTAAAATAAAAACTAAATCTCTTTTCCACTGCCTACTTCCAGGCTCCCAGGCTCTTTTCCCAGAGCTAAACTCTTCTACCATTTTTTTGTTTATCTTTTCAGAGTTAGAGATTCCTTGACTTTTGACAGTTAGATACCAAATTTTTTCCTTCTCAATTTTTTATCTCCTTTTCCTATTGAGATTTAGACCTTGCCCCAAACCACAAAGTATTAGTTGTTACAGAAAGGAAAAAATAACTACAGTAGATATTCTAAATATTAGTATATCTGCTTTAATAACTAGGAAATCTTACACACCATGGTTTTGTTTTTCATTTATTCAATCCATATTGTTTAATGGTCTCTTAATATTGGGATTTTTTTAAGTAGAATTTTAAAAACCACCTATATACTGTGACCCTGATTATTTTTTCCTCTGTAAAAACAAACCAAAAAATTCCTGTAAGTTATTTCCATAACTTTTCTTTTCTTTTCTTTTGAGACAAGAGTCGTGCTCTGTTGCCCAGGCTAGAGTGCAGTGCAGGCATCCTGATAGCTCACTGCAACCTCAGACTCCTGGGTTTGAGTGATCCTCCTGCCTCGGCCTCCAGAGTAGCTGGGACTACAGGTGAGTACCACGACGCCTGGCTAATTTTTCTATTTTTAGTAGAGACAGGTCTCACTCTTGCTCAGGCTGGTCTGGAACTCCTGAGCTCAAGCAATCCTCCTGCCTCGGCCTCCCAGAGTGCTAGGATTATAGGCATGAGCCACCATGGCTGGCTAGTTTTGTTATTTTTTGTAGAGACAGGGTCTCATTATTGCCCAGGCTGGTCTTCTTTAAAGAGCAATACAGATAAGTTAGCTAATCACAGGCCATATCAGGACAACATACAAGTGACAAGAAATGAGAAAGCCTAGAGCATTTAGGACAAAGTAATAAGTTTTAGACAATACTATAGTCTAATTCTTGCCAAATAAATTGACAAAAACTTCATTTCATAAGAACTTGTTTCCCTCTAAAACAACTACTAAACACACATATATATGTAGCATATGATAGTTGAGAGAGCATAATTTTTTTTTAAAGCAGTAAGGCCATTTTTATGAAGTTAATGATTTTTATTGCCTTGGTCCAAAATCTTTGCTACTCTCAAATTATTAGAATTAACTTGAGAAATATTGTCCAAGAGAAAAATGTCTGATATCTTTAAAGGCATGTTAATTTTATTGTGTAGACTAAATGGAGTAAAAGAGTAATTTCTAAAATTTTCTA
>NW_012138080.1:4208339-4222318 GCF_000956105.1 Propithecus coquereli
TTTGGTAGGCTGAAGCAGGAGGATCACTTGAGGCCAGGAGTTGGACACCAGCATGGGCATCTTAGCAAGACCCAGTCTCTACAAAAAAATTGAAATATTAGCCAGGCATGGTGGTGTGCACCAGTAGTCCCAGCTACTTGGGAGGCTGAGGCAGGAGGATCAATTGAGCGTAGGCGTTCAAGGTTGCAGTGAACTATGATCACACCACTGCACTTCAGTCTGGGGGAAAGAGTGAGATCCTGTTGCTTAAAAAAAAAATTTAGACTAAAACTAGGGATAAAAAGAAAATAATTTAACAGTAAACTCTTAGTGCAGGAATGAATGTAAATTTGCAAGTTATCTATTTTTCTCTATTTTATTACTTTTTAAAATGGCTCAGATAAGAAACTTAAATCACTTAACAAAACAAGTTTGAGAATTCATTTTGTGAAATGTATTGCAGAGAAAAAGAATGGGCAAATAATTTATTTAAAAATATTTATTGATTCATGCTTGGCAGAGAATTCTTAAAAAAGAAATCACTAAAGGCTAATACTTCTCCTCTACTCTCAATACTAAGCCATTTTCTTCCACCAAAAATAATGATGTATATTTTTATAACTAATCAGTTTGTGACAGCTGTGATTCTCAAACACTTTTTAAAAATACAAGGAAGATCATAGTTGTAAACAGACCACATGTAGTGATCACCACAACCGAATAGGCAAAGCCTTACTTACCCTAACTGACCAAATGACCAATCAGCTTTCAGGCTACAAATGGGTTTGCTCAATCAACTGCTCTGCATATTGTCAAGGTGTCCCCTAGATGTTCTTAAACTCACAAATGTGGCTACTGACTCCCCCATACTACAAACAACAGCAAGGGCATAGAGAGGAGGCCTTGCTGATTCAGTTTTATTCTTCAACAGATTTCTCTTCTCCACTTTCTTCATCAGCTTCATCTTTTTCCTTGCAAGAATCCTGGCTGTTGGTATCAACAAGATAATGTTCTTCCTCATTCTCTCTTTCTTCTAGTTTTTCTTCTTCATTAAAGCTAGAGGAAAAAATTTATCAATCTTTCAAAGGGAAAATGAGTTTTAAAGGTAAACAGACCCTTTGCAATGTAGGCCATCGTGTAGCCAGTCTTCAAGGGCATGAGTTCCAATTTGCTATCAAGAAAACTCTATAAAAGTGCCAACTGGGAAATTAAATATTCCTGAGAACTAATCTATTTCAAAACTTGAGTGATTGAGTCTTCAAACTTTATTTGAAAGCAAGCTATTATTTTCATTATTTATGTCAGTCAGAAATCTAAGTTATTTTGCTTTGAAAACAAAATACTTTATCCCTATGTAATATTTTCAATGTGCCAAACATGTTGAAATATCAATATGTTTCATAACAGTTCCCATGTATTCCATTAGATAAAAGATCTTTTTAAAACAACATAGAATAGTATGCTTTCCTGTAGGTAAGAATTTTTTCAAAGGTAAACCATTCAGATCTTATATATGTTACCTTTCTTTATCTTCAGTGAAACTTTTCATTTCTTGATTGCTGAGGTACTCAAATACTTTTCCACTTTGGCCTTTCTTTGAAACAAACTCATCAGATATTCCTAGTGCTTTTAGGGTGTTAGAATAATGCTTTTCTGCTGCCATTCTTGCATTTTTCTATAGGAAAGACAAATCTTTTTAGATGAGAACAAAAGACTTTAAATTTCCATTCAAAATGCATGGGTTAAAAGTGGCAGTGAAAATTAAGTTCAACAATCACACTTGGTTGAAAATATGCATACCCTATGATCAACAATTATAATCCCAAGAATACACCCAGAGAAACTCCTACATATGTGACCCAGGAGACATGTACAAGAGTTTTCAGGATAGTACTATTTGTAATAACCCCAAACTGGAAACTATCCAAATATCTATCAATAGTAGGATGAATAAATACCACAGAGTAAAATAAAGCAAAGAAAATGAATGAACTATAGCTGTATGCCACAGCATGCATGGCTCTCACAAATATAATACTGAGCAAAAGAAGCAAAGCACGAATAAGTACATATAGTATGATTTACATAAAGTTCAGAAATAGGCAAAACTAAACTATATTGTTTGAGGATAGGTACCTAAGTGGTAAACAAGAAAGTGCTTATCTCAAAAGCTAGAACAGTGGTTACCTCTTAGGGAGAGGTAGGAAGTTGTGATCTGAGGGGCACACTGGAGATTTCTGGGGTGCTAGTCTAACAATACAATTTGTTAGCTTGGTGGTAGCCACATGAGTATTGATCTATAATTATTTTTTTCACTATACCTAGGTTTTATATACTTTTAGGACTACAGAAAGGTATCTATCTAGAAAAATAAGAAAATAAGTTCCTGTGAGAGCCAGTTGTCAGAGAGTTTTTTATGTGCTACTGTAATTTTTACTCTTTATAAGCCAAATCCCCAACCCATCAAAGGTGATAAAATCATCAGTGTTGCTATCTTTACTCTGCGGAAGAACCAAGGGAGACAGCAAAAAGAATATGGATTTAGAACTGGGTTCCAGTCTCCAGAATGTTAGTTCCTGGCTTTGGGATCTGCTGGAGTTGTGCTGACCCTCTCGTACTTGGAGCGAGTCAGAGTCTTCACAGTCCCTGAGACCACAGGTTTTACGGAGCCACAAGGTGACTGGCTTCACACTCGGGCCTTAATTTTACTTTTTCCTTTCTCTTTTCTTTTCTTTTTTTTGAAAGGGAAGATCAACTTTACTTTTAAGTTCTGTGAATGGATGTGGACTAGTATAGGGCCAAGAATTGCCCTTTAGATCTCCAACGAAAGCAAGGTGACTAGGAAAGGCCCAGTTCCAATGCACCAGTAGGCATCCCATACTGGAAAGGGCATAGATGAGCACCCAGTCTAACCTCTACACTTAATAAATTAGGAAACCAAGACCACCACCCCTCCAGGTTAAATGGTTTGCTTAAAGTCATAAGGCTAGTGAGTGATAGAATCAAGTCTCTTAACCCTTTTCCTAGGTCCTTCCCACTCCATCATGCTGCTCTAAGTGGTAGTGGTCGTTCTAGAGTTTGAAGGTGGCTTAAAGCCTGACTTCAGCAGTGCAATTGTCAGATACGTGCCTAACCAGGGGACTCCTGCATAACGAGGGACAATGGAATCCAGTGTTCCACAGGAGAAACCAAAATAGCAAAGAATGACTACAATGGATAAAACTATCACAGTGCGTTTCCTGATACTCTGGAAAACTGAAAAAGGGAGCACTCAAACGGCTGCTAAATTGCACCCACTGTGAATAACAACAATTTTTAGGAAAGTAAGTAAAAACGCATCCAGAGTCTGCGAATACCAATAGACAAACCTCGGAAAACTGAAAGGCAGGGCAAAGTGAGAAATGAGAAGTATGATCAAAGATTGCAGAAAAGATTAAAGAAACCCCAAACCTAACTCTTAATGCATTAAGGACAGTATATTCTGATTTAAGCAAATTAAACATAAAAGAGATTCAAAAGACACTAAAAATCAAAGTTAATGCTAGTAAATCTCCATCTGAATTTGGTTTAAAATTCAATTTAACATCTCCTCAGTTAATAAACCCCGTGATTTCCAAGAAAGAAGACAACATGGTTTGTTCTATAATGGATCACAGACATACTTTGCTAGGGGATCACTTAATAGCAGTGAGACTACAATTAACTGCTGTAAATGGGCAATGCATAAAGTTGCAATAAATTTATTACATAACAGCTGTTAATTAGCAGGGATAGTCACAGCAAAATAGACTGCAAGAAAAAAATGTTCTAACTGATGTTAACAAAACCAAAGCAATAGTGATTCACTGCCATAGTCACTCCATATGTAGAATTAATAACCTTTTAATATTTTACATCAAGGTGAATAATGTATTATTTTTCTTAATTGGAGCAAATATCGCCCCTCTGCATTTTACCATGCATAAGACCTGTAAAGACTACGAAATAAAAGGAACAGTTAAAATAACTGTACGGTTATTTTATTTTACTATCAAAGACTCTCCAAAAAAGATTAGCTTCTTTTTCTTCCAGAAACTAAAATAATACAAGATGATGAAAGTTTGTCTATAATCAGTACCTAGTTTAAGAGAAAAAACTTTTTTTATAACCAGAAGTTTAGTTTCTAGTTAATTCTTTCATTTATTTAATAATTACTGAACACTTAGTCTGTACCAAGCCCTCATGGGAGGTAGGGGGTAAATGGGGGAAGAAAAGTTATGGGCAAAGGGAACAGCATATGTGAGGGCCAAAAGTGGAAGAAGTATCAGCTATAAAACTAATGTATGTTTTCAACACTTAAAATTTCTTTATGGGTTTAATTTCATACACACCATTTATTTTGCCACATTTTCTGTGGTGCTTCGAAACGGTGGAATTCACAGCATGACAAAACCGCTTACTAATGCAGAGAGTCATCACAAATACGTCAAAGTAGTGCTTGCAGCCTGGGCTAACCCCAGAAAGAAAATGTAAGGTCATTAACTGGCTAATTTGATCATAATCATTCAGTTTTGTTTTTAACAAATATTTATTAACATCTCCACTGTGCCAGACATTGTCTTAGGTGCTAGGTGCTGGAAATTCAAAGGTTTGACATCAACCCTTAAAATTAATTAGCTAGAAGGGAAGAGAGAGATTATTTCACAAATATTTCCACACAATGCAGTAGGAGCAAAGACAGACTGTGTGCACAGGCTACTAAAAGCACACAGAGGAAAAGGGCACCCAACCCACCCTGGAGAAACAACGCAAGAAGTGTTTGTACACTAAGGCTTGAAAGAGCAAGAGTTAGGTGAAGATAGGAAGAAGCTCTAAGGATGTTTAAAGAATGGCAAGAATAAAGACTTCAAGTTTGAAACTAGTTATCTAGTAGTCTGGAAAGTCCTGAATGTAAAGGGTATACGTGGGGGGAGGAGGCGGGGTGAGTGCAGTGGTAGATAGACTAAAGAGTTTAACAGGGATCACAGAGGATTCTGTATACCATGCCAAGAACTGTAGATTTATTTTCTGGGAGAAAGCAGGACAGCTTAGGGTTGAGTGTTCGGAAGCAGATCAATTTGGGATTCAATCCTTGCTCTACCATTTACTAATCATAAACCTTATGAGTGACCTACCTTCTTTGAACTTCAGTTTCTTTACCTGTAATATAGGGAGACCTACCTTATGGTATTGTTTGGGGAAATTAATGACAAGACTCCTTGGTACCATTCATTGAAAATCAGAATGAATGAAATCCATGAGAAAGGATGATTGCTCCTGTTACCAAGGGTTATTAACTGCCTGACCAGGGTTAACATTTTAGCAGGGGAATGGGAATGGCAAGGTGAAGATATAATGAATGTCTCTGCAAAGAGCAAAGTGGAAAGACCGGTCAAACTATTATAGTAATTCAGATAGAAAATAATAGAGGTTTCATCTCGCATTTCACCATCACAGATGGTTGGAAGAGCAAATCCAAAAATTACTAAGGAATAAAACTTAGTATGACCAGTTGGGGAGGTCACAGGCAGGCAAAGTGGCTCCCAGTCATCTAAATTACGTCCCCAACCAAAGTAGGAAATCAAGAAATGGATCTAGTTGGGGGTAAAAATGAATGTAAGATGCCTATGGGAAATCTAGGTAGAGATCACTAGAGAAGTGGACATAAAATCTTGCAGTTCAGAGCTGGAGATAACATCTTTGAGCCAAGTGTCAATCACTTTATGCTGTACAATACCGAACACCTTAAAATGATTTTTTTCCTCTAAAGTTGAAACTGAGATGTTAAAAGAAATCCACCCCTTAAAATGAGAGGCATTATATAAAATTATATTCAAATCAGTAAGTGAAAGGATTCCATAACTTTGAGAGACTATAATGTGCATATTCACCCACAACACACGTCCATTGTCCTCGGCAGTAACTGACAAGTACAGTCCCGTAACTATGCTCATCTGCCACAGGTAAGTGCTCCTGCTCCAACTGTCTACTCTCCAATTGTAACAGCTTGAAATTCACAACATAGCACCTGTAACCTCCAGTGATTTTGTCTGTTGTTAAGCCATGTCACCCACACAAACCCCTCCCTTATGAGGACAAAGATGGCCTGAAATTGACAAATCTCCAGTTTTACTCCGTTGTAAAATTGAGTGTAAATTTAGTAAAATCAGAGTCCACCATCCATAAGACCAGTTTGTTTTCCCTATAGGAAGTTAGTCCTTTTAACAATTACAGAGAAGATTGAATTATAGACTAACTTTAAAAAAAAACATAAATCTGATTCGATAGCCATTTTGTTTCATTTTTTTAATTCTTCAAAGACCTCCAAATGATATTGTGAAGGCTCACCTTAATATTTCACCACATTGGTACTGAAAAACGACTAGCCGTTAAACACAGGTTGTGAAACGAATATTTTGAGAATGACTGGATAGGCAGCGTGCTCTTTATCAAGCCTCATCAACAAGATTCAATACTCAGATTTTAAGCAAAATTACTTACTTCGCTGATTTGATGAAGCTCTCACAGACAACAATAATATATCTCAATAATTATATAACACGTAAGAAAAATGGACTATAAATTTAGGAGCTGAAGATGTTGGGGAAAAAAGCTGATAATAGCTCTTAAATTCCAACAAACACAACCTGAGCGACTCTTTCAAATAGTAGTGGCCTGTTTTTTAATTTTTCTTCTCTTTCTTCTAGTTTTCGTCGATATTCTCTCATCCTTTCCTTTTCACTCTTTCTAAAATTAAATAAAAGGAATGGGATTTTAAAAGGTCATCTAAGAAATAAGAACTTGCACATATAACATTTAGCTTAGATGACAAATCAGAAATTACAAGCGCAGTTTACAGTTTACTTCAATTCCTTTTCTAGACAGGTAACTACTTACGGAATGCAGAATAAAAATCCTAGGTTTTGAAAACACACATTTTATGCCCTGGGAACAGTTTGAATACTTTGCTTTCTGAAATCCTCAAGGCATAATGCATTCAGGGGCTTCAAACTGGCCTGAAGAGAAGAATGAAGGCCGTCTTATCTCATTTATAACTGCATAAGACCAAGAAAATTTTGGTCTAAACTACATCTTCTCTTTAAGGAACTTCTTCTGAACATGAGACAACCTTGCTCTTATTTTTTCCCCAAAATGACATCTCTTAAAGATTAGTGGCAAAATTATTAATAATTCAACAGGAACATATCAAGGGAGAAAGGAGGAACAGGAACCAAAAGACGTTAATTTACCATAAGCATACTTACTCTTTGGACAACATCCTATAATGAATTAAATTATGCTGTTTTTTCCAAATCAGATATACTAAAGCTACTGAGATAGTAAGATCTTATGGATTAGAGAAAATATACTTTAAAATGATAATTATGCTTAATTATACACAAGTTGGTGTTATGAAAAAGCTAGTTTACTTCCTAAGGGTAAATAGTATATTTCTAAGGAATGTTTTGTTCAAGTTCATCAAATAAAGCTCCCTCTATCAATGAATTAATGCTACATTATATAGGAATATTCACTGTAATAAAAAGCAAATACATATCTTTTGGTTCTTACAAAAAAGATTAAAAATTAAGAAATCGTATTACTTACCTGACTTTGGGGGAGATATTTTCCTACTTAAACATTTTTATGTGTAACATCTAGAACACTGGTTTTCAAACTTTGTACTGCAGAACTCTAGTGTTCTGTGAAGGGGTTCTAGGGATTCTACAAATATTTTTATTTTTTATAGTGAAACGATAACAAAAATATAACACATACTGCTAAACATTAACACATCACATAATCGATGTTAATAACCCCAACGTGTTAATTTGTGCTATCAGATTTCACGCATACCTTAGAACAAAGCTCTTTGACATACCTGTTTATTATTGAAAAATACTCTGAGATTACATGGCAAGCTGTTAAAAAAGGAGCTTTATCTATGCAAATCAAGATTTTTCTCTGCATTGGTCCTGTGTCTAACTAAAAAAATAATAAATGAAAAGATTTTTCCCAATACTGCATTTATTGTGCAATCAAAAATAATATAAAGAAAAAGATTAGATGCTGATAATCAGATTATAGCTATTAACTATGGCCATAAAAGAAAATGTCTCTGTTCAACACAGCTTCATGGTTCTCACCGTGGAGGTGAGTATATACATTGGCTCTCACCATGAGGTGAGTGTGTGTATATGTGTGCTGAGTATAAGTAATAACTGGAATCCAGAAACTAAAATGCTAATACCATTCTCAATCTGTTCATATTTTGGTATCTGCTGATTTAAAAAAAAAAAAAGAAAGTAAGTTTGAAAACCAGGGGTCTGAAGATTCAGGATTCTTTCATGATACCTGAGATATTTTACTCTGGATTTAGATATTTGAGCTAAACTTTGATGTGAGTCATAAGCCTTAGCCCGGGTTGTCAGGAGTTTCTGCAATTCTTTCATTCTTTGCTTCTGCTTAGTTAGGATCCGATTTCTCTCTTCTTCCAACATTTTCTTTTCCTCAAGTGATCTCCTGAGGGCAACAAACTAAGGCTTAATTCACTTTAAGCCAACGAGAACATTGTTTCGCAAAGATTTAACAGGGGATAAATTCAAAGGTTGAAAAAAGGCAACCTTTTGAGAAGGATCTGACTGTGAAATTGGAAATCATATCAAGGTTGACTGTAACCTTTTCTATACTCAAAGATTTATGAAACGAAAAATACATTCATTTCTTAGAACACTACCCTCTGGCAAAATTTTATATATTATAGTAAAATATCTTACAGATACAATAATAATTTCTTGATATTTCTAAATTTACCAACCTAAAATCAACAGAGCTGCAAACACCAGTTTAGCAACCATGAGTCAGTCAGTACTGCATCCTAGTTATTTACCTTATGGCTTGTTCTCGTCCTCTGGAAGATTCTGTGGGCATTGGAGGGTTGCAGCTACAAGGCAAAGGCTTTGCACTTGCACTTCTTGCCGGTGACTGACGCCTTGGAGACAAATAAGGCCAACGTGTTTCTTTTAAATTTTCTTCATCTGCTTTAATGTCTGCCAAAATTTTCTCTCTTTTAGTAGATGCACGAGAAGATGCACGAAGATCAAATGGTTTACAGACTGTTAAGAGTTTTGGGCACTTGGGTTCTGGGAGGTGTTTCTGATATCTCTCAGGAAGGTCTTCAATATCAGAAGTCCGGCACTTAACCTTGTGTTTACACTTCGATTTTACAGCCTGTTCGGGACCCTTGGGGCTCCTGAGGCGGCAAGCTGGCCTAGAAGGCAGAGGGGACGAATTCTGTGAAAGCTCCTGGGCTCTCAGCCGTGCCCTAGTGTTTCCACAGAGCCCTTCTTCTTTTAACTTGTCATTGGTAGTTGAACCGTAAATAGATCGAGGTAAGGGTCTGGCTTTAAATCGATTTGTTTTCTTTTTAGACTTAAAAAAGTCTGTCAGCTGCTTTTCCTGGGCTGCTTGCTTCTGTTCCTCCCTTGCAATAAATTTAAATGGCTTTTGTGAGGCCAAAAGAGCTGCTTTGCTTTTCTCTTTCTGAGACCGCCTCCGCTCTTCCTTTTGCTTGACTAAATCACGATAAAGGGGGAGAAAGACAAATGCAGGAACTGGATTGGCTCGGAATTTCTTCTTACACTCTGAATCTTCTTCTTGTTTTTTGAGCAGTTTACGTGCCATTTCAATGTCTGATTTAGATTTCATGGCCTCTTCTTTTTTCTTCTGTTCTCTAATCATCATTTGAAAAGGCTCGGGTACTGTAATTGTGGGCACCCATTCTTTTGGTTTCTTCCTTGTTTTTTCAACGGCTTGGAAGTCAGTATTTTTACACTGAATGTAATCTTCAACACAAAAGTTTGTCCACATGTTGTTGATGAGCTCCTTAGCAAAGGTCATCACTCTATTTTTCCCAGGATAGTCTTTTTCTAGGTCGGGCAATTCCTCTTCAGAGGAAGACATAGACAAGGAGGAAGACCGGCCTAAATCAGGCTCAGAAAGCGATGCCATTAAGGAGACAGGGTGATAGGAGTTCTTTTCTGATACAGATCTAAGGAAGAAGAATAATTAGGTTACACTTTCAATTGTATGTGACCAAATATAAAAATTAAGATAGAGTTAAATATTTTCTAAGGTCAAAGTATAATAAGTTAGAGGCAGGATCTGGATCGGACTTTTAGAAATTACCACTTTATTTAGAATAGAGCTGGGAGATTCCTATAAATTATGTAGTTTGATTCCTTCGTTGTATAGGGGAGGAACATGAGATGGCAGAGGCTCCTTGTGTCTAACTTCTACTCTACTCTTTCTAGAGTCATCATCCTAAAACATATATCTGGGCCGGGCATGGTGGCTCACGCCTATAATCCTAGTGCTCTGGGAGGCTGAGGTGGGAGGATCGCTTGAGGTTAGGAGTTCTAGACCGGCCTGAGCGAAAGCCAGACCCCCGTCTCTACTAAAAATAGGAAAAATTAGCCAGGCGTGGTGGCTCATGCCTGTAGTCCCAGCTACTCGGGAGGCTGAGGCGGGAGGATCTCTTGAACCCAGGAGTTTGAGGTTGCTGTCAGTAAGGCTGACGCCAAGGCACTCTAGCCCAGGCAACAAAGTAAGACTCCGTCTCAAAAAAACAGAAAACAAAAGACAAAAAATATGTATCTAATCATGTCACTCTCCTGCTTGAAACTTTTGAATGATTCCTCATTGCTACAAAGTCAAGTCTAGATTGTAAAGCCCTTCAAGACTGGCCCCTGCCTACCTTTTCAGTCTTACCTCTGACCTCTCCCTACTTTTAATCACCATTCTTTTTATTTTTTAGAGACAGAGTCTTGCTCTGTTATCTAGGCTGGAGTGCAGTGGTGCGATCAGAGCTCACTGCAGCCTCCAACGTCTGGGCTCAAGCCATCCTCCCACCTCAGCCTCCCTAGTAGCTGGGACAACAGGTGTGAGCCACCACGCCTGACCTTTCTCAGGTCATAACCAACTTTGTGAAGTTCCTCACACACACCATGGTTTCTCACGTCGCCTTGCCTTTGCATATATGGTTTCTGCTGCCTAGAAGGCCACCTTTTGCTTCCTGCATCTGCAGCACTTCTTACTCCTCCTTTAAGACTGAACTCGGATGTGACACTTTTGTGGAAAATTCTTGCCTGCATCCCTCCACCAACACCTTGGCATGATCAACTGCTTCTTCCTCTGTTTCTATAACACCTTGGTACATGATGTTGTAATGCTATTTTTGGCTCTTGGCTAATCTCTGAGCTCCTTAAGAGCATCTTGTTTTTGATGCTTTCAGGCACTGGGGACAGTGCCCAGGCATGGTCTGGCACACAGGAGACACGCCATCAGCGCTGACTGGACGAATTGCCAAGTTTTAAAGTGAGTGAGTTCACAGAAGAAATGTCTCGAAATTGCAGACTATTCTGAAAACGTAAATCAGGTTCATGTCTCCTAGTGCTAAACTCTTTGTACAACATCTTTTTTTTTTTTTTTTTTTTGAGACAGAGTCTCGCTTTGTTGCCCGGGCTAGAGTGAGTGCCGTGGCGTCAGCCTAGTTCGCAGCAACCTCAAACTCCTGGGCTCAAGCGATCCTCCTGCCTGAGCCTCCCGAGTAGCTAGGACCACCGGCATGCGCCACCATGCCCGGCTAATTTTTTCTATATATATATTTTCAGTTGTCCAGATCATTTCTTTCTATTTTTTAGCAGAGATGGGGTTTCGCTCTTGCTCAGGCTGGTCTCGAACTCTTGACCTTGAGCGATCCACCCACCTCGGCCTCTCAGAGTGCTAGGATTACAGGTGTGAGCCACCGTGCCCGGCCTTGTACTAGATCTTTAATGAACTCATGTTAATCCACATATTATACAGAGCTTTTAAAATTAAACTTTAATATTCATCGTTTAAGATGGCCCGGACTAAGTATTTTGATACATTTCTACAGTTCTATGAGTGGTAAGTCAGAGAGAAGAGACCAAAATGGCCACCAAATGACCCTCAAAATAAGAGGTCACCTAGTAAGCTGACAAATCATTAAACATTTTGAATAAAATCCCACCTCTGTGGGATGAACCTAAGAGTACAAAGGAATATTTAAGAGAAAATATTCTGAAATAACTTTGTTCTGCACTTTCTAGTATACATTTTTATAGTCCACAAATGACATTGAGTACAAACTTACCCAGAAGAGTCACTAAGAGCATCTTCCTTGACGATTGCTGGCTGAACTCCCTTTATATTTAATTTATCCTGGTACATTTTCTCTAATTTTGCCATAGTTTCTATGTGGGCAGCCTTCAGTTCTTCTAGTTTCCTGAAATACTCTTCATTAGATTGGAAAATATCAGAAAAGTTCACAAAGTTCTTATAGGTTATTGGTGTATGTTCATTCACCCCAGAAAAGTTGGTGTAAAAATCAGCCTGGTGGGGAGGGGGAAAAATGTGTTACGTGGTGTTTGGAATTGAAAAACAAATTAAGCTGACACGGATCCAAATGCTGCTTCTTAGAGAGTCCATCTAGTTAGGCTGTAAGCTACTTGTGGGCTATGTACATTTCCCCCCAATGATATTTTAAGAACAAGAGAGAGCAAAACAAACTGCCAGAAAATAAATGCCATTCAACCCACTTGATAAAGGATGGCTAGATTCCCAGATTAACCAACAAAAGGTATTTAACCCATTATCATCATACTATAATAGGATAGAATCACCCTTTACAAAGGGTTTCTATAAGAAGCCTCCTTCTGAGTTTTAAGTTTCAATTGCGACGCAGAGGAACACAGTTCCTCTTGCAAACCAAGCAACCACAGCCCAAGCCCTCCCTTCAGCTGGGCTCCCGAGTATGGTCCAAGGATGTGCCAGTGGAGAGATGGGTAGGGACGGAGGAGGGCATAGGGGCAGGGACAAGGTTCTCAGGGGCTTATCAAGGTGCCCCAGAGAAGCCCTCCCACCATGGGGTGGGACCTCAGGAAGGAGTAAGAAGTCATGGGAGACACTAGGAAGGACTTTCACAACAGCTGCTCCTGTGGCACAAAAGCAGTAGCTCCCAGGGGTGACAGGGACTCTGGGAGTGACAACAGAACAAGAAGGTAGTAGTTATTCTATATACAGGTCATGCCTAGAAAGATCTGACTGGACTTGTCCCCTCACTCCTTTTACATACCTTTCAGTTCTTTTAACTGAAGCAACTAAAGAGATAAAACCCCATTTTCTCCATGAATGTAAAAATTTTAATATGTTCTCAGTTGAGAAACAGTTGAAATTATTTATGATAATGCATAAAAGGCTGCCAACCATGGTTTTACATTGAGCCTACCGACTGGAACAGACTCAAAATTTTTTTTTAAAATTTGCTACAGAAGATTATAGCTCCAATCTTTTAAGACTCTAGAAAATAAATCTGTTTAGGTCTTGCTCTGTTATCTAGGCTGGAGTGCAGTGGTGCGATCAGAGCTCACTGCAGCCTCCAACGTCTGGGCTCAAGCCATCCTCCCACCTCAGCCTCCCTAGTAGCTGGGACAACAGGTGTGAGCCACCACGCCTGACCTTTCTCAGGTCATAACCAACTTTGTGAAGTTCCTCACACACACCATGGTTTCTCACGTCGCCTTGCCTTTGCATATATGGTTTCTGCTGCCTAGAAGGCCACCTTTTGCTTCCTGCATCTGCAGCACTTCTTACTCCTCCTTTAAGACTGAACTCGGATGTGACACTTTTGTGGAAAATTCTTGCCTGCATCCCTCCACCAACACCTTGGCATGATCAACTGCTTCTTCCTCTGTTTCTATAACACCTTGGTACATGATGTTGTAATGCTATTTTTGGCTCTTGGCTAATCTCTGAGCTCCTTAAGAGCATCTTGTTTTTGATGCTTTCAGGCACTGGGGACAGTGCCCAGGCATGGTCTGGCACACAGGAGACACGCCATCAGCGCTGACTGGACGAATTGCCAAGTTTTAAAGTGAGTGAGTTCACAGAAGAAATGTCTC
>NW_012138080.1:4224593-4234388 GCF_000956105.1 Propithecus coquereli
CATTTGATATTTTAAAAGGAGAATGTGTTCATGTATTATTGTCATAATTGAAATGTAACTTTTTTAAAAAAGAAAAGAATGTTTTGTGAATATTATATATGTAGGAGACAGAAAAAAGCCCAGAAGAATAGAATACACATCAATTTCAAAACAGTGGCTACCAATGGGGAGAGAGTGGGTACCCAGATTTTCTTTTTTTAGGGGAGAGGTGTTAGAAGGGCCTATGCCTCATATGTAACATTTGATATTTTAAAAGGAGAATGTGTTCATGTATTATTGTCATAATTGAAATGTAACTTTTTTAAAAAAGAAAAGAATGTTTTGTGAATATTAATATTAAATGAAACACTGAACAATGTCTAACAGACACTTGGCCTGCCCGGCTCCTCCGTGTTCCTTCTGGAGGAGGGCTCTCCCACTCCCCCGCTCTGCTGCTACCTTCCCTTGCTCCTGTAACAGCTCCCACCTGCACCCTCCCAACTACCCACTGATAACTCTTTTATTTCTTTGAGAAAACAGAAGCCATCAGAGGGAAGTTCCCTCATCTTCCTATCTATGTAACCATTCCTTTTTCCCCTTTTCTCCCATTTTAGGGATGAAATGTCCCCTCTTTCCTTCATCGTTAAAAACAATCAATGTGAGACCTCTCTACATTCTTGTGATATTCCTCCTACCACAGTAGCTGCTCGTTCATCTCTTGTCCCCTTTTCTCCTGATATTGAACCTGACTGTTGAATGTTGAAGTTCTTAGGAGCTCTGTACTAGGCCCCTTCTCCTTTCTTTGTACTCACTTCCTAGGTGATCTCATCCATTCCTGCTGTTTTAGAAATGCTCCAGCCCGGACCCCAGAGGACTCCAGTTTCATAGGCTCAACATCTTCCTAGACATTTCCACTTGGGGGTTTCACAGGCATCTTAAGTTTACCATGTTCAAACTGAAACCTTAATTCCTGCCCACCCCTCAAACCTATTCCTCCCCTAGTTGTACCCAGTTCAGTAAATGGCATTACCTTCTATGTAGCTGTTCCACTTGGAAACCTGGGAACAAGCATCCCTGCTTTCTTCCTCTTCTTCTTTGGCCCTCACATCCAATCCAACAGTAAGTCCTATCCATTCTAGAGAAATGTCTGCTTCTTGCCATCACCCTTGGACTCTTAAATCCATTGCCTCTGAACCTGAATTACTGCAACAGCCTCCTAACCAGTCTCCTAACTTCTGCTTTGTTAAACCTTCCAATCATTCTCCATAAACCCATCACAGTGATCTTTTTAAAAATGTAAATACGAACGTATCATATCTCTTAAAAGCCTTCAAGGACTTCACACTATACAGGCAATAAAATCTAAACTCCTTACCTTGGTCTACAAGGCCCTGAATGGTCAGGCCCTGCTCACCTCCCTAATCTCATCTCCTCCCACTCTCCCTCTCTCCTTTCCAGTTCTGCTGGCTTTCCTTCAGATCCTTGATCACTTGAAGAGCTTCATGCCTTTGGGCCTCTGCATATGTTGTTTCCTCTGCCTGGAATGCTCTTCCCATTCCCACTTTTCAAATGGCTGTTCTTTCTCATCCATGGACCTAAATGTTAACAACTCATTAAAGTAGGTTCCTTCCCATTCCTTTCTTTAATCATAGTAGCCTGTTCATTTCTTTCCCAATATTTCCCATTGTACAGTCATTTGACTGTTTAGTTTTTGTCTCTCTTCCCTCACCAGCCTGGAAGCTCTATGAGGGTGTGAGCTATGTCTGTTTCATTCACCACTGAATAGTCAGTGACCAGCACTTAATAAATGTTCAATATTTGTTGAAAAAGAGAAGGTTGCCCCATTAGGATATTCAGTGAAAATTTTAAACTATGAATTATAGAATATTGTTTTACCCATGTCATCATCAGCCACATAACAAGTTCTGTGAAGTGATATCTCCAACTAAGGCTGGACTCAAGGAACATGTATCAGTGCCCAGTATGGGCAGAGAATCCTGCAAGGGGTGTGTGTGTGCTGGAGGGCAGGGAAGGTGTGTGTGGGATGGTACAGACATGGGGTGGGATGGGTGGTCTGGTTTTGCCAAAACTAAGGACTGAAAGAGGCCTATTGTGATAGTTGGTTCTCTAATCAGTCTTGTGTGGTGGGTGCGGTATTGGAGTTTACAACATTTTACAGATGATAAAGTTGAGACAAAATAACCTTTAAAAATCAAGTTGGAAACCCAAGCCAACCTGTGAAGAAAGCAAACTCTGGCTCCTGCATACTCTTTCCTGCCTTTTCAGTGCTTCTTCCCCAGACCCAGTGCCCTCCTGCTACCAGGCCTATGATGGCAGCTTACTCAGGGTTTCCTTTTGGATTCTTCCTGTGTGTTGGTCTCAGAACACTCTCAAACCCATAACACTTAGCTTCCTTGTGTTTTTTGTAGGATCCTGTCCATCTGAAATTAGCTCATTGTATAAACTGATCTCCCTGAAGATAATAACAGTTTCTAATACAAATTTGCAATTTAACAGGCACTCTGGAAATATTAATATAACTCCAATTATAGAAATGACTGACTCTTCTACCAAAGCAAGCCACAGTGGAATTTAATCTTTGGGGAAGTAGCTCAAATGACAGTCCCACTAGCAGTTTTTATAATTATTACTAATTTATATAAATTGCTCTTTAGTTGAGACACACAGTCTCTCATTTGGTTCCCATAACAGCCAGGTAAGATGGGAAAGAAAGAAAATTATTATAGTTCCTTTACAAGTAAGGAAACTGAGATATAAGGAAGTTACATCCTAACATCACCTAGCAACTGGCAGAGAATGGATCCAATACAGGACTCCAAATCCTTTTCCTCCATCACTTTGCATCTTTTGTTGCCTACTGCAAATTGTGTTGAGGAGTAGCTTTATCATGAACAAAACTGGCCCTAGGACTCTGACTCTGGTTGATGTTCATTGTCTCCATCTGCCTTACTCTGGATAACATTAAGTCATTTGTCTGTTGGTGAAATATTGGCCATAAAAGGTGTTGCTACAAATTTTCTCACTAATAATTTTAGTGTAGATTAAAGAGATTAGAATTCCAAAATATCCAGTGATTTCAATTAGCCCTAAACCATAATGTTTTGTATCTGAAAAGCTTTGGACATATGGTATTAAGAAAGTTTAACTGGAGATAAGGAGGTTTATGTCTGCAGATTGCTAGTTTCAAATCAAGGTTGCCATCTTTCAAGTAAATAGAGATGGTAGACTCTGCCCTCCACCTGGTGGACAGGTGTCCACAACACATTTGACACTGAAAATTGATCAGTGAAAAGGCTGTGTCACTCCACTCTGTAGAGCTGTTTAAAAAACATTGAAACTTCACTAATTTGCTTCTCTGGATGCTTATCTATATACACCTGTGTCCGATCTAGCCACTGAACTCTTGATGGTTTTAAACACCCACCTGTACGGTATTGTGTTGAGATCTGCTTGTAACAAAGACCTTAAGGAGATAACAAATCTGACAGCACAGCTGATTCACCTGAATTTTCATGGGTTATCCACTGTGGGGCAGATCGGTTTTTCTCAAGTAAAATAAATAAATAAATAAAAGGAAATATCCATTCCCAACAGATGCTGAAGAGTAGGGAGCAAAATTCTACACTTTGCACTCTCTAGAAATAGAGTAATATAAATGCTGTGCAAGAAATTTTTACAAAAATCTCTTTGGTGGAAATTAAAATACTTTTCAACACCTTGAGTATTTCCCGTGGGGGCAGAGAGAAGGTGGTAGGCCACGATCACCCAGTGGGGAGTATCTGCACAGGGCACCACGTTCCCCAGCCTGCTCCCAGCCCGCGCCAGGTCCCAGCCCACGTCCCGCCCCGGCATTACCGACGTCCCCGCGGGCTGCACCCTATTCGCCTCCTCATCCTCGTCCAAGATCGCCGCCGCCGTCGCCAGGGCCTGTAAGGGGTCTTCGCGTTCGTACTGGGCTACCCGCGCTCCAGTGTTGGGATTGACCAGGGTTTGGAGACTGGAGGCCGTGAGCCTCGCCGTTGGGTCGGAAGCGGCCATTACCCCGCCTCCGAGGCCTGAGCGCCCGCGCTGGCCCGGGGCGGGTAAGCCGGCGCGGCCTCTGGCGACCTGGCGGCTCCTTGCTTGGGATGGGTGGTTACTAGGGGCGCGGTAACTAGGGACGCTACAGAGGCCGCGTGGGACCAAAACGCACACAAAATCCTCGCACGCTGCAAGAGAGTCGGGCGCTTACTAGATAGTGGGAGTCGGTATTCAGTGTTCGCTGGTTTAGAAGGTTGGCAGGCTGAACGGGGCACCTATTCTTTGCGTCTAGCGGCCTGAACTCAAACTTCTTACATTATATTAATGAGATAACTCGTTTTGTGAAGAGCACATTTTTATTAACTGAAGTAACATGTTAGGAGGAGACGGAGGAAAGTACGGGGTGCAGTATGGCAGTCTCAGAATTGTGTACGGTTTGCCTCCGGCTACCTAACATGGCTCCCCTGGGAGCCCGGGAATAGGAAGGAGAGTGGTACATTCTACTCTGATTGACTTCAGAGCTAGCAGGAATCGACCAATCAGAAGGAGACTGCTAGTTGTCCCTCTCGCGGTTTTCTTGACCTGACCAATAAAAGCCCAGAGTTGTGTGGGGCCTGGCCCTCCCACTAGCGAGTGACAACGCAGTTAGTGGGAGCCTCGCGTTTGCTTTGGGTTCATCTGCGTGGGAGTGCCCAAAAGTGACCACAGACACAGCCATCTTCACCTCACCCCCATCATCTCTTCCTACCTGGGATTTGGGTGCTTCAAATGGCTCCTGCTTTCTGCACCACGTGGCTGTAGGTAGGAGAGGTCGAGCCGCAAAATAGCGGGCGTGGTGCAGTCTCAGGCATCCGCTACCTAAGCCCCTACTTCCTGAGGCCAAGGCTGACGCTCCCTTTTAGCCTCCTCCCGGCCCGGGCCCTACAACCGGCCATCACTGCCATAAAGTTACAGTATTTTCCTCCTATGTGGCGCGCGTCGTCTAGAATCGACTCTTAGCTTAGAGCTAAGAGCTTAGATCTGAGCCCTTCTTACCAAACCTTCCTTCTTCGCCTGTCTGGAGTATGAGGACCTGCAAAATCCTCCACTCCCCACCTGCTTCAGGCTGCTCTTCGTTTTGTCTGAGCATCTGCTTGGCACGCTGAAACAAGTGCTGGCTGGGTTCTGAGCAGAAGCCAGAGCTGGAAGCCCATGAGGTGTGTACGGACAAGTGACGAGGGTAGCAACTTCAGTCAGTCACATGCAACTCTTTCTGTGGCTGCACGTGCCTCTCTTGGTATTTGGTATAAGCCTGACCCCAAAACAGCAAGCCAGGTCCACATGCTATAAAGCACTGCTAATGGAAGATTAAAATAATAAAATGCATGTGGAGGACATGTGTGTCCATGGTTAAAAGTGTTAAAGTTTCAGTTGATCAGCAATAGTCTAAATTTGCAGCCATCTAATAACATAGCCTCAAAGTATACAGAGCAGAAATAGATCTACAAGAAAGTGACATCTTACATCATAAGAACTGTTTTTGCACTTTTGTATTGTATTGCAATGTATCATATATACAATATTTGTTAAATGTATAGTTAGATGAATTCTGACAAATGTTAACACCCATAAAATCATACCCCTATTAAGATATAAAACATTTCCATCATCCCACCCCACAAAGATCCCTTGTGGCCCATCCCAGTCTATTCTCCATTCTATCTCCTAGACTATTCTAGAACTTCATATAAATGGAATACTACAATGTGTGCTCTTTTTGCTCTCTGCTTCTTTTGCTCAGCATACTGGGTTTTTGTTTTTTTGAGATTCATCCATGTTGTTGCATATTCGTGGTCTCTTCAATTCCTGAATAGTATTCTCTGCAGAAACATACTAGTTTCCCAATATTGGAAGAATTTTCCTCAATTTCTTGTGCTATTCATGATGTAATGGTTACAGACAAGGTGTACTTTAAATTTAATCTGTAAATCTGTACTATTAACATTATCTCCATTACTTCCTTAAATTTGTTTATTTATTCATCTGCTGATGGACGTTTGGATTTGGGTTGTCCTTTTTTTTTTTTGGCTGTCAGTTTGGGTCCTCCAGGAAACTAACACCAAGAAGGAGTTAAAAGTGCAAGAGAGGACAGGTGCGGTGGCTCACCCCTGTAATCCTAGCTCCCTGGGAGGCCGAGGCGGGCGGATTGTTTGAGCTCAGGAGTTCGAAACCAGCCTGAGCAAGAGCGAGACCCCGTCTCTACTAAAAATAGAAAGAAATTAATCGGACAACTAAAAATATGTAGAAAAAATTAGCCGGGCATGGTGGCGCATGCCTGTAGTCCCAGCTACTCGGGAGGCTGAGGCAGAAGGATCGCTTGAGCCCAGGAGTTTGAGGTTGCTGAGCTAGGATGACGCCACGGCACTCTAGCCCGGGCAACATAGTGAGACTCTGTCTCAAAAAAAAAAGTGCAAGAGATTTATTGGGGGAAATTCTGGTGAAAGATAAAGACAGAAAAGTAGGAAAGGCCTCAGGCCAAGATACAGTTGGACACCTTACAAAACGGGGGGAAGGAAAATTGGGTAGAGGAGGTTCAAACTATAGTGCAGCTCTGAAAAAGTCTCAGCCAGCTCAAGAGAGCTCCAGCACAAAGATTGTTCTAGATGAGTTCTGTAATGAGCAGAAATGGCCAGATCGTACTGGCCCTGCCATCTCAGTCACTGGCTAGTGTTCATGGGAAGAGCGTGTTCTCAGATGGAACACTGTGGAGGATCCTAAAGGTGCTGTGGCTGGAGGCTGTCAGCCAGTGGTGTGCTGGTAAGTGGTCAACCACTGGCTCTCTGAGGTAGAGTGTGTGTGAGAGAGAGATTAAGCCTCTAAGATTTACAGATATAAAGGATTATAGCACCACTTATAAATAATGGAATACTCTTTCCTATAAATTCCTCTTACAGGATTGATTCTCCCAGAATACTTGTATTGGTTTTTGTTGCCAACTTATGGTTGCAATTAAATAATGTAGTTCCAACATGATTGCTGGTTGATATTTATGATTAAATGAAACATCCAAGGTGTCAGAATTTCAATGTTGTGAGCAACTTCTTTGCTTAAATATTAATAGATATTTTTCTAATACTGGAAGAATTTTCCTTAATTTTTTCTGCTATTCACAATGTAAAGGCTACAGACATTTTAAAGCTTACTCTGCATTATTAACATTTTCCACCTTAGTTTCGTAAGTTTAAATGTCCAACTTAACCAGATGCAGTAGCTCACACCTATAATCCCAGCACTTTGGGAGGCCAAGGTAGGAGGATTGCTTGAGCCCAGGCATTTAAGTCTGGACAACATGGTGAGACCTGGTCTCTATGAAAAATAGTTAGCTGGGCACGGTGGTGTGCACCTGTAGCCCCAGCTACTCGGGAGGCTGAGGCACAATGATCACTTGAGCCCTGGAGTTCAAGGTCTCAATGAGATAGGATCACATCACTGCACTTCAGCCTAGGCAACAGGGACCTTGTTTCAAAAAAAATTGGTGGGGGAGGGAGTGTCTGAGGGTTTCTGGAAGAGCTTAACATTTGAATTGGTGGACTGAGTAAAGCAAAGAGAATAGCCCCCCCGCCGCCTCCATGTTGGTGGGCATCCTCCAATCTGCTGAGAGCCTTAAGAAAAGCAAGCAGGGGAAAGCTGAATTCATTCTCTGCTGAACTGGGACACTAGACCTACCCTCTGAACTCCTAATTCTCAGGCCTTCCGACCTGACTAGAATCTACACCATCAGCTCTCTGGCTTTCAGGCCTTTGAACTACACCAACTTTCCTAAGTCTCCAGTTTGCACATGGCAGATTATGGGACTTCTTGGTCTCTATAATTGTATGACCTGCAACTCAATAAATCTTTCCAGAGATATTTCTCTATATCCTACTGCCTGTTTCTCTGGAGCACCTTAAGGCAGGTGTACTACAACACATACATCATCTCCTATGAAATATTCTTGCCAAAAGTCTATAACCTCTTTAGAGCTAATTTTTGATTTTATGGGAAACAGAGGAACAAGTTACGTAAGATGAAATCCAGATGAGAGATAGACAATAGGCTTGGATTCTTTAAAAAAAAAAAAAAGTTGAAGTTCTTGAGTGTAAATGAGAGACTGGTAAGACACAACAACTAAATGCAATGTGTAAACACCAAATGGATCTTGGTTTAAAACACAAGAAAGACATTCTGGGGACAGTTAGAAAAGCCTGAATACAGGGCCAGGCGAGGTGGCTCACACCTGTAATTCTAGCACTCTGGGACCCGGGGCGGGATGATCAGGAGGTCGCGACCAGCCTGAACAAGAGCGAGACCCCGTCTCTACAAAAAAATAGAAAAATTAGCTGGGCATGGTGGTATGCGCCTATATTCCCAGCTCCTTGGGAGACTGAAGCAGGAGGATGGCTTGAGCCCTGGAGTTTGAGGTTGCAGAGAGCTATGATCATGCCACTGCACTCTAGCCTGGGCAACAGAGCAAGACTCTGTCTCAAAAAAAAAAAAAAAAAAAAAAATTGGGTATTAGACATTACAAAACTGCTTTTAAGTGAAAATGTCCTTATTTGAATACTTACAAAGTTTAAGTCTACAACTTACTTTCAAATGATTCAAAAGTGAATTAGTTAAGCTACAATGCTTGTTTTGAAAACATGAATTTGTTCCAAAGCAGCTTATTAGTGAACTATTTGAGCAAAATGCTAACTTCACATTTGCTTATGTGATTTCCTCAGAATAAACAGGTGAACAGAATGCACTCAGCTGAATCACACTAAGCACACACAAAACATATACAACTCAAAACATGTAGATACATTGATCCATCGTTATGAGCCACACCCATCCACACATGGTGTTACCTTGTCATGTTTCAGCTAACCCTCCTACCACTTCACAGTAACATTAGGTGCAACCCTCCTAACATTTCCACAAGCAAGCTTTATGGTTTTTTTTCAAGGTAAGGTGCTGTATGTTATATAATCATTTTATTTAATCAATTAATGTGTAAAACTGTTATTGTTTTCATTAGGTTTCTTTTTTGTTGCTTAAGTTTTTGTGCTGTGCTCCTAACCCATGCTTCCCCCCAAGTCCTGTGGTTTCTATCATGCAATTTTGCATACTGTGGTGGCTTTTACGTACTTATGTGACTTCCTCAGAATAAACAGGTGAACAGAATGCACTCAGCTGAGTCACTCTAAGAACACACAAAACACGTGTTACAGAACCGACTATGGCAAAATGTCAATAATTAAATCTAGGTGGAGGGTATACAATGTTCATACTGTTCTTAAAACTTTCCTATATATTTGAAATTTTTCATAATAGAAAGTTGAAGGTGAAGCATCAATACCAGTCCAGAAAAAAACAAGCATACAAAACCTTTGCCCCTTAGGGTATGGTCATATCCCTTTTTATTACTAATTAAAAGCATACCCTTTAAATGTTTAATGGGAATCCTTCAGTGTTTTAGAGTTATGTAACTGTATCAAATCTCTCCTTTGAGAGCTTTCTCATTTGCTCTTCCATTCCTTAAAATAGAGCTGTAAACTGTTGTAAAACCCAAGTCAACTACACAGTAAAAGTAATTTTTTGAGACACAGTCTCGCTCTGTCACCCAGACTAGATAGAGTGCAGTGGTGTCATAATAGCTCACTGCAACCTCAAACTCCTTTGCTCAAGCCATTTTCCTGCCTCAGCCTCCCTAGTAGCTGAGACCACAGGTGTGCCACCATGCCTGGCTAATTTTTTTGTTTTTTTTTTTTTTTT
>NW_012138080.1:4237267-4238949 GCF_000956105.1 Propithecus coquereli
ATCATCTTCCTTGTTAACTCAATGGCATACATTAACTTGCAGGTCTGATATTTAAATATAAGATTAAGCCACTTTTAATTATAAAGTTTTTCATTCAAGAGATGATTATGTTTTTAATTTTAAATTAACCAAAATTCTCTGCAATAACTAAAGATTAAATTATTACCTTTCGGACGTTAATGCCTGTAGTTTTTTCTCCTTGGGCATGTCGGTTTCGTAGTTCTGTTACTGTAGAAATGGGATTCAGGCCAGCATTTTCAGCTAGTGTAGATGGAATGACCTCCATAGCATCTGCAAAAGCACGAACGCAGTAGGATTCCATGCCACTCAATGTTCGTGAATATTCAGTTAATCGTAGGGCCAACTCTATTTCTGGAGCACCACCTCCTGCAATAAGAGCTCTGAAATTCACAAATACCTTTTTAGCTTATCTTATCCATCAGGAATTTATTTTTAATAATTCACTTATACCTTAAAAATAGTTAAAATATAGAACTTTTAATGTTCGAAATGTTGCTTAATAATGTAGCATTCACATTACCTCTTCTTCACTAAACAGCGAATAACACACAGGGCATCATGAATGGAGCGCTCAGCTTCTTCTATCACCAGTTTATTAGAACCACGAACAACAATTGTAACTGTTTTTCCAGGGCTGGCACAGCCTGTAATCTTTAATAAACAAATTCTAAATTAAGTATTTGAAGTAAGGGTTAAAAGAAAAAAATAAATAAAAGCAATAGAAGCTTAATTACAATACCTTGAGCAATTTGCCAGAACCATTTAAATTGACCTCCTCAGCTAACTCAGCAGAACCCAGCATGTCAGCAGTGAATTGGTCAATATGAGCAACTGGTTTGGTTCCAATTGTCTGGAAATAGTCAAATCCACAAATTAAGGCAACATTTATTTGATCATCAGACATTTTTCCCAAATACAGATGTTAATATTTTACCTTACAAATGAATTCAATGTCTTCTCTTTCAATATCCTTAATCACCATAATCTTCATTTTGTTCAAAAAATGTAATGCAAGATCACTAAGAGCATCTCTAAAATACAAAATCAGTGATTACGTCAATGCTAGGCTAAAAAAACCCATTTTGCTGTTCAATTGCTTTAAGGTTTTAATTATTATACTATTTTTTAAATGGTCATATTTATGAAGGAAAATGCTTTAAATATTAGTTTACTAAGTTTACAAGTTCAAAATTCTTAAGGATTTCCAATCCTGTTGGAAATTTTATTTCAATTTCAATATTAAAACGTACCCTGCCTCCCAATAACACTATTTGTAAAACACAAAAGATAATTAAATTAGGTCACCATTTTTCTTAATAAATGAGCACATCTTGGTACCTGAAAGTTTACTGATACTTCACAAATTTAGAAGTATGATTTAATTCAGACTTCACAAATTCACACTTTGCCATGAATTATCTAAAAGAATCCTTCTAACAACCCTATGATACTGAAGGGACATTATTATTCCCGTTATACAGATAAGCAAACTAAGTGTGGGGGTACAATTTACTCAACATCAGTAGATAGTATATAACTTGGGATCAGAACCACGACTTCTGATTCTTCATCAAGGACTCTATATAAAATGAGCATCCACAGTACTTTCTGGCCCATCAAGGGAGTAAATGGGAATGTGACTGTCTACCTATTAGAATTTC
>NW_012138080.1:4239397-4243474 GCF_000956105.1 Propithecus coquereli
AAAAAAAAAAAAAAAAAGTAAAAACAAGGCTTGACATTTAGCACCTTGGTCTACAAAGATCACACCACATCCCACGTTTAAATTATGATAAAGGTAAAATAACCTAGTTTTTATCAAAATATAATGAGGTCTCTTGACAGCACACCAAAGTGACTATAGTCAACAATAAGTTATAGTATACTTTAAAAAAACTGGAAGAGTAGAATTGGAATGTTCCTAACAAAGAAATGATATATGCATGAAGTGATGGATACCCCAATTACCCTGTTTTTGATTAATACACATTGTATGCTTATATCAAAACACATGTACCCTATAAATATACATAACTATTATGTATCCAAAATAAAAAAAAACAGAAAATTAAAAAAAAAATGACACCACCCACTGCGACCTGTGGGACTATTACAAAAGATCTGAAGTCATATAATTGGAATCTCAGATAGATAATAGCAAGACAATTGCATGCGTATATCAAAACACATGTACCCTATAAATATACATAACTATTATGTATCCAAAATAAAAAAAAACAGAAAATTAAAAAAAAAATGACACCTCACAGTGCAGACTCAGTCTAGATTTCTGGTGGTTTACCCACCTCAAATGTTTCTTAAAAAATTGCTAGTGGGGATCCAAAATTAATTACTATTAAGGGATGAACAAAATAAATAGCTCCACACCTTAGAATAGACTTCTGTATGAGAAGGACATTACATCCTGTTTTTTTAATTTGCTTCACTAAATTTAAAATATAGGCTCTCTCTTCTCGCAGCACTCGATCCATCTGGGCATAGTCAGAAACCACTATTTGATTATCCATCTGTTTAAAGAAAGAACATAATAATTTGCATTGTTTGAGATTTTAAAAGACTTTAAAGTAAAAATATAATGTATGTATAAATACAACCAAAATCATACCAGGCAATAAGTTATATAGACGTGCATGGAAAAAGGTCTGGAAAAATATATAAACCAAACTTGGGTCTTTTACTTTCAACTAGATCCACTGCTGTCTTACTTAAATTTTTGCAAGTATACTTTTGATAATCAAAAAATGAAAGATGATTACCCTATTTCCTGAATGTCAATCTTTTTCATATAAGCAATATACGTATTACAGAAATAATTTCAGTTGTGTGCTTTTTATACAAGTGGTATGCTGAGAAGACAAGGAAGATCTTGTTATAAAAGACATAAAACATTTGTTTTTTGTTTTTTTGAAACAGGGTCTCACTCTGTCACCCAGGGCTAGAGTGCAATAGCATCATCATAGCTTGCTGCAACCTCAAACTCCTGGGCTTAAGCAATCTTCCTGCCTCCAGCCTCCCAAGTAGCTGGGACTACCAGCGTGCACCACCACATCTGGCTAATTTTTGTTTCTTGTAGAGATGGAATCTCACCCTTGCTCAGACTGGTCTCGAACTCCTGACTTCAAGTGATCCTCCCACCTTGGCCTCCCAAAGTGCTAGGACTGTAGGTATGAGCCATTGTGCCCAGCCAACATTAATTTTTATTGGGCCAAACTTTTGAGAAACAAACTACTAAACAGGAAACCCGTATGCTAGCACAATGTAAAATGAGAGCAAATCTGAGTGAGGCGACAACCACCCCTTGTAGAGACTGGCACTTAACATCTAATAGATATGGGAGTATCTTAAATAAGAAGCAATTTCTTTATAGATTTGTCACTGTGGCACCAATTTCTATTTTTGTTTCAATTTTACTAACTCTTTTGAGATCTATGCTTTTAACCACTAGTATCAACATTTTCTATTTTTATTTTAATGAAGAAATATCTGAGCCAGCTGCCGTTGTTCACGTCTACAATCCCAGCACCTTGGAAGGCCAAGAGTTTAAGACTGGCCTGGGCAACAAAGTGAGTACCCATTTCTACAAAAAATAGAAAAATTAGGCAGCTGTGGTGGCATCCACCTATAGTCCCAGCTACTCAGGTGGCTGACGCAGGAGAATTGCTTAAGCCAGAAATACGCTGCAGTGAGCTATGATGGTGCCACTGCATTCCAGCCTGGGCAAGAGAGCAAGACTTTTTTTTTCTTTTTTAAGTTGTCCAGATCATTTCTTTCTATTTTTCTTTTTTTTTAGTAGAGACGGGGTCTCGCTCTTGCTCAGGCTGTTCTCGAACTCCTGACCTTTAGCCTCGGCTTCCCAGAGTGCTAGGATTACAGGCGTGAACCACACTGCGCCTGGCCTGAGAGCAAGACTCTTTATCTCTTTTTTTTTTTGAAACAGAGTCTCACTCTGTCACCCCAGCTAGAGTGCAGTGGCGTCATCATAGCTCACTGCAACCTAGAACTCCTGGGCTCAAGCAATCCTCCTGCCTTAGCCTCCCAGGTAGCTGGGACTGTACGTGTGCGCCACCATGCCTGGCTAATTTTTCTATTTTTGGTAGAGATGGGATTTATTTCTTGCTCAGGCTAGTCTCGAACTCCTGAGTTCAGGCAATGCTCCTGCCTTGGCCTCCCAGAGTGCTAGAATTACAGGCATGAGCTGCTGCACCTGGCCAAAACCCCATCTTAAAAACAAAAACAAAAAAAACCTGAGTTATTAGAAAGTTAAACACACAAATAAGGAACCAATTTCATTTGGATTCTACTTACATCTGTTTTGGGAGCAGATAAGCAAAACTGAATAAGCCCAATCTTAGCCTTTTCAACTCTGGTTATGCCAGAATTTGCCACTTTTTGGGTGATAACCAGCCCTTCCACCAATTCACAGTCATCAATTGTCCCACTAAGAAAAAAGAAAACAAAGAAGTTGTAGTTAAGATGAGATGGAAATCTGGGAGTTTACAGATTACTAACAGATTAAAATGCATCAGTCCAGTAACATGATTCAGCCTCACATTTATTATTGCCCCATTCCCGGACCTCTTTGATCCACTACTACCTTATAAACAAAATCTTGAGATTCCCATACTAATACAAGTTCTCACGAAAACAAAACCAAAAAGAGAAAAGAGAAGACTTTCATCTAGGTGTTTTTCATTTAACCTATTTATTTCTGGCAATAGCTTATAACTGCTTTCAAATTTTTAATCAAAGTTGTAATTAGAAATGCTTACCCAAGCTTCTTAACTATTTTAATATCTCTAAGATCTACACTAGTGGCTGTGGCTGGGTCAATCACTTTCATCACTGCATTTACACTCATTGGAGAAAGTAGACTTGAATATTGAGAGACAACCTAGAATTAATAAAAAAAAAAAAGTTACCTTCACAGTAGGAAAAACATCTCAATTCTTAAATGACAAAGCTATTAAAAAAGGGCTCTAATTACTTTATTTGGGCAGGGCAGGGGTAGAAAGAGGGGAACACATATGAATGTGTGATCAGGTATCAATATTGTGTATGTGCACCCCTAATAATGAGCGGCTGGTAAAAATAGCTAATTGCTACATTTATTATATGCCAAGCAATGGTCTTATCACTTTTACATATATTAACTCATTCAATCTTCAGATGGAGAAATAGAATCCGAGAGGTTATCATTTGCCCAAAGTAACACAGCTTAGTCAAGCAGTAAAGCCAACACTGAACAAACACAAACAGTTTAGACTCTATGACTAATGTTCATAACCATTATGCTATACTATCTCTATTAGTTCTGGGGACATTCGACAATATCACTTAGTGTCCCTAATACTATCTAACTCTCCATTTACCATTCAAAGATAATTAGTGTATGGATTTAATACTAATGAAAAGGAAAAAGAATGGGGGTGTGTGTATGACATGACAGAAAAGAGGTGACATGAGTGCCCAAGAAACACACCTTAAACTAAGTTGACAACTATCTTTAGTGCTTGTCTCACCTTGGAGTTCAATGAAGTGGTTGCACTATTTAACAAAGTTTCTCTGTCACTTAGTTCCACAGGTCGAGACATGTCAGTCAAGATCTCAATACCCTTTTCCAAAGCCTTCTGGAATGACTCCGAAATGATGGTTGGATGAATCCCTGTCATTTGTGAAAGTCTAATTATTTTATTACAATAGATAAACTACATGTTTGACATGACTTAAAACTTTTCTACTCACTAAAATATCGAAGCAGTCA
>NW_012138080.1:4243524-4246267 GCF_000956105.1 Propithecus coquereli
GCTATGACTGCACCAATGAATAGCCACTACACTCCAACCTGGGCAACAAAAACCCCTTCTCTTAAAAAACCAAAATCCACACACAAAAAAACCTACCTTGTGCTGAGTAACTGATACATGATTCAATATAAATAACATGGATGAGAAGTATTTTGACTTCAAAGATTTTAGGATATACATGACAACTGTTTTATGACAGCTAGAATTAGCATATTGTACACAAACTCTCAATAATCCATTAAAATGAGGAACAAATTAAACTACTAAATTCCAGACAATATACAAATCCATATCTAAAAATATTAGACTTACACTACCAAATTAACTACCTGAGTTCTGTGATAGATTGAAAAGGAGATTCAGACTGGTTGGCTGAAATTATTTCTCCACAATTCTAAGGATAGGCCCAACTGCTTTCATCACATTCCTTATGAAATAACCAAGAGGAGAAATGGTAGGTGAAGTACCAGATTGTGTAGACCAAACTTGTGGTCCACCTTAAAGATCTGGCCTTTATCCAAAGGCATGAAAGCTTTTATAAAGGGAACATTTAACATGTTTAAAAAGATCACTAGCTGCAATATGTGTAGAATAGATGTTTAAACTCACTGAAATGAGACGTATTAGTTAAGCCCTTTTATACAAGTAAGATTTGCTACATATTTATTTGTAGAAGGAATCTAATTAACACACAGCAGGGTTATTATTGGGGAGAGGGATTAGCATAGTAAGATTAGGGAGGCTTTCATTTTTCACTTTGTATCTCTGTGTACCACTAACTTTTAAAACAGCATATATCTTACACTTTGATAGTTTTAATGCCAATGGACATTTATATTGGGCCACTTTTTCTTCTAAATACTTGTTAAAAAAAAAAAAACAAACAGAAATCAAATGGATAAAATGCCTATGTAGAGTAAAAAGTCAGGAAAATCCCCAGGATTAATTTATAAGTAAGTCAACATGTAAAAATAAACTAATTTCTTCCCTGCTTCTAAGTTTTTCAAAAGAATCAGAAATAAAAGAATGTTGGGGAGGAGATAAATTAATCTGCCTTTTCAAACCAAATATTTAATATTTTCATTGAATTGTTTCAATACAATTTCAAACAAATGCCAACTGGAAGACCAAGCTCGGGAATTCATAGAGGAAACAATCTTCCAAACAATAAGGACCACCAAGGCAATCATCTTCCACAGTAGCCGAAGTACTGGTGGCCATTATGATGCCAGTCAACCAGTTATCCAGATTATCGCGTGTTTACCTGATAAGAGAAAAAACTTAGGTTTCAAAACCTGTGATGATAGAATTTTAAGGTGGGAAGATGTTTTAAGGTAATTAATCAAATTCCCCCCATTTTGAGATAAAACCGTAAATATGAACTTAATATCCAAACAAACGTTTATCAAAAATAAAAACCTTCAAAGATATATGCCCTTTTGATCTTATAGGGAATTTGCAATCTCTATATACTTACCACATCATCAATTTTCAGAATGCTCCGAACAGTTTCAGTTGCTAGGGTCAAAGCACTCACTGAAACCAACAGAGGCTGGACAACCAGTTCCTCCAAAATGTTGGAAATGCCACCCTGCAAGTCAGCACAAGTTGCTTTCAGTGTTTGTAATTATACACAACAACATTGTCACCAGTGTGCCTCTAGACCATTTCCAATCTAGTTTTCCCTTGGTCTAGGCACATTAGAGTAAGATACTTTACTAAGCTCTCCTCTACATTGTAGGTTGTATTTCAATTAAAATTTGGAAAACCTGAATTAATGCTGGATTTCCCCAATCCTAAATCCAAAACGACTTCTATGTATTTATTTACAATATACTGGCAAAACTAGGTAGATGATTATAATACAGTATTTAAAAGTTATGACATCTTTAATGCTTAAATCATCTCTGAATTTTAATTCTGAATTAGACCAAGTCTGATCCAGTCTTCCTTTACATCTCTCTTATTTCCCACCTTAAATGTTTCATTACACTATCCTAGTCCCCTTTATTTCAGGATTACTGCTGATGGGCGTAACAGGCACTCCTGCCTCCAGTCATCCCTCCTTAAAATATGCGTCATCTTAGCTTCTTGCTTAAAAAGACTTTTGTGAATTACTACTATTGGAAGGGGAAAAAAACATGTCTGCCTTAGTTATCAAGGGGCCTCTTCATTATAGCGTCTATCTGATCCTTCCAACTTTAAAGTCCGCTATATCACCAACATACAACCCCTGTTCTACACACGTGCGTAATCTCTTGGTCCTTCTCACCTATAAACCATTGCTTCCCCATCTCAAATTTCTTCATCCTCTACCAACCAAAGTTACATCTTCATAAAGCTTTCCCTAACCAGGTAGTGTCTTCTTTTGAAGTTCTGTACCATTTAAAAAATGCTATCTTGGACTGTCAGTTTCCCATCATGTATTATTTGTCTTTATAAAAAAACATTAATAAAAAAGGGAACATTATTACTTTCTGCATGTTTACCCTACATAACTACACTAGCTGGTGTTCACAACAGGGGCAATTGTTAATATTTACAAAGTGTTTACTATATGCCAAGCACTCATCTAAGAGCTTTCTAGTTAGTAATGCATTTAATCCTTGCCAACAGGCCTACAAGGGAACTATTAATTATCCTTGTTTTTACAACTGAGGAAACTAAAGAACATACTAAGTAACTTGCTAAAAGCCACACTCAACAAATGCCAGATTTAATGAACAAATACTTCCCAATAAGG
>NW_012138080.1:4256722-4258168 GCF_000956105.1 Propithecus coquereli
ATAAACAAATTTAACTGTTTACCAAATATCAAACAATACACTTAAAAAAACAAAACAAAACACCTCACCTAAAATTGTACTTACCATTCTGGCTGCTGGATGTAATACCTGCATTTGTTTCAGAATGGTGGCACCATCATTAGTAATGGTCACATCACCTTTTCCATCTTGAATCTGGAAAATTTGTTTTTTTTTGAAAGTTACATTTCAATGTGACACCCTAACAGCCCTACTAAATTCTAATACTTCACAGTAAAGAAGTTAATTTATGTTTGCTCAGTGCTTAATTTTAAATTCTCTTCCCTTATATCAGTATAGTAATTTAAGAATATGCAATAACAGCCCAACTTTACACAAGAAAAAATGGGCTTTGTTCCAGTGTACTTTAAAAGTGAAGGAATTTAGACACCAAAAAAAGAAAGAAAGGATAGAAAAGATACGATGAAGAATCACTCACTATCATTCCTGATTTCATATTAATCAGAAACATAATTTCTACCATGGATGTCTGAAAAGACAGCACTATGCAATGTGGTGAACACAATTCTTACAGCCAATATAGTTTTCATAGTATCCTCACAAAGAACAGCAGCATTATTAGGAAGGATAGATTTTAGAATATCCAGAGGGAATAATTATCCAGGCAATGCTCCATATTATTTTATTTCCCACAGACCTATAATAGGACAGTTACATCCATAAGGAACACTGAACTCAGCCCTAATGCCTGGATTTAGTATACAACAAATAACTACTTTTGTGTATGCACTCTCATCGATTAAAAAGCGTTAAATGAAATATGAATTATGGTTAAGTCTTGTTTACCGGAAAGTAATCTCCCCCTCCTCTAAACGCTCAAGGTACCTCTCTAACACTTCCTACTTTTTAAACAGCACTTCTTAAGCCTCCATCAAGAATTTGCAGTGCACAGTAAAAACTGAATGAATTGAATGATTCGGCTTTTACCATTTTATCCATTCCTTTTGGTCCAAGGCTTGTTCTAATAGCATCAGCAACCGCTGTAGACAGGAAAGAAAAAAAAAAAAGAATAAACTTAGACTCTTATAGAAATGGGGTCTCACTAAGTTGCCCAGGCTGACCTTGAGCTCCTGGGCTCAAGCAATCCTCCTGCCTCAGCCTCCTGATTAGCTGAGACTACAAAAAATCAAGACTCTTTAGAGAGCAAAGTATTTCACCTCTCGAATGATCATTGTGTCTCTCTGAGGATATGGTGTATATATAACAGTTCACTGTTATATATAGTGTTATATATGTTATATATAACACATGCAGATATACAATACACATGATATATGTATATATGCACACACACAGAGAGGTCTATATCTCTCTCCATCCATCTATCCCTGGATTATTCTGTGTGCCCTGAACAACATATATTGATTGTCATATTATTTATATAATGAACTCAAATTACTAGCTTGC
>NW_012138080.1:4258218-4261467 GCF_000956105.1 Propithecus coquereli
CTCACTGCAACCTAGAACTCCTGGGCTCAAGCAATCCTCCTGCCTTAGCCTCCCAGGTAGCTGGGACTGTACGTGTGCGCCACCATGCCTGGCTAATTTTTCTATTTTTGGTAGAGATGGGATTTATTTCTTGCTCAGGCTAGTCTCGAACTCCTGAGTTCAGGCAATGCTCCTGCCTTGGCCTCCCAGAGTGCTAGAATTACAGGCATGAGCTGCTGCACCTGGCCAAAACCCCATCTTAAAAACAAAAACAAAAAAAACCTGAGTTATTAGAAAGTTAAACACACAAATAAGGAACCAATTTCATTTGGATTCTACTTACATCTGTTTTGGGAGCAGATAAGCAAAACTGAATAAGCCCAATCTTAGCCTTTTCAACTCTGGTTATGCCAGAATTTGCCACTTTTTGGGTGATAACCAGCCCTTCCACCAATTCACAGTCATCAATTGTCCCACTAAGAAAAAAGAAAACAAAGAAGTTGTAGTTAAGATGAGATGGAAATCTGGGAGTTTACAGATTACTAACAGATTAAAATGCATCAGTCCAGTAACATGATTCAGCCTCACATTTATTATTGCCCCATTCCCGGACCTCTTTGATCCACTACTACCTTATAAACAAAATCTTGAGATTCCCATACTAATACAAGTTCTCACGAAAACAAAACCAAAAAGAGAAAAGAGAAGACTTTCATCTAGGTGTTTTTCATTTAACCTATTTATTTCTGGCAATAGCTTATAACTGCTTTCAAATTTTTAATCAAAGTTGTAATTAGAAATGCTTACCCAAGCTTCTTAACTATTTTAATATCTCTAAGATCTACACTAGTGGCTGTGGCTGGGTCAATCACTTTCATCACTGCATTTACACTCATTGGAGAAAGTAGACTTGAATATTGAGAGACAACCTAGAATTAATAAAAAAAAAAAAGTTACCTTCACAGTAGGAAAAACATCTCAATTCTTAAATGACAAAGCTATTAAAAAAGGGCTCTAATTACTTTATTTGGGCAGGGCAGGGGTAGAAAGAGGGGAACACATATGAATGTGTGATCAGGTATCAATATTGTGTATGTGCACCCCTAATAATGAGCGGCTGGTAAAAATAGCTAATTGCTACATTTATTATATGCCAAGCAATGGTCTTATCACTTTTACATATATTAACTCATTCAATCTTCAGATGGAGAAATAGAATCCGAGAGGTTATCATTTGCCCAAAGTAACACAGCTTAGTCAAGCAGTAAAGCCAACACTGAACAAACACAAACAGTTTAGACTCTATGACTAATGTTCATAACCATTATGCTATACTATCTCTATTAGTTCTGGGGACATTCGACAATATCACTTAGTGTCCCTAATACTATCTAACTCTCCATTTACCATTCAAAGATAATTAGTGTATGGATTTAATACTAATGAAAAGGAAAAAGAATGGGGGTGTGTGTATGACATGACAGAAAAGAGGTGACATGAGTGCCCAAGAAACACACCTTAAACTAAGTTGACAACTATCTTTAGTGCTTGTCTCACCTTGGAGTTCAATGAAGTGGTTGCACTATTTAACAAAGTTTCTCTGTCACTTAGTTCCACAGGTCGAGACATGTCAGTCAAGATCTCAATACCCTTTTCCAAAGCCTTCTGGAATGACTCCGAAATGATGGTTGGATGAATCCCTGTCATTTGTGAAAGTCTAATTATTTTATTACAATAGATAAACTACATGTTTGACATGACTTAAAACTTTTCTACTCACTAAAATATCGAAGCAGTCACAAATTTAGTTTATGCTTCAGTTGTAAAGACAGTGGCTTAAATAACCTTAACTGCTAATTCTGGCTGATTACTTACTTCCATTTAATTTAAAATAGATCAATTACATATTCATGTACTGTTCAAGATTAAAACCAATATTTTATCCTCTTCAAAATATCACAAAACTACATAATAAGTAGAATAAGTGTTTAGAGAGTCACTACAATTAAATACTGTTTACCAAAGGAAGAACACTAACATTCTCTCTGGGAAAGAGACTCATTCAGAGTCTAAGATTAGTAATACTACCACCATTTATGTTTGAATAGCAAAATTCTCCTCAATTCCACTCAAAAAGAAACCTGGCAAAACTCAGAAGCAAAAGGGAAATTTTTTCTAATTTAGAGTACAAATATAGCAAAATCTAAACATTCCTGACAAAATGATTAGTTTTTCCGAATTAAATCTTAAGTCCCATATTACTTAAGAATAATTTGGCTTTTCCTAAAGTTTTTTTTTTTTGGTAACTTTTCTGTCTTCATTCAGCAATAAAGCATGTCCTACCTACCTTTCTGAAGAAGCTTGGTACAAGAATCCAAGAGAGAGCCAGCAATGATGACTACTGATGTGGTGCCATCTCCTGCTTCTATATCTTGAGCCTTAGACAGCTCCACTAGCTAAGTGAACAGAACATGCTAAGTTGTTCAATGAGAAACATAAGAATCCAGTAACAACTAATTCGAATTATCACAAATACAGAATTTGAAGATTCAATGTAATTCTTAACTTCTGATTTGTCATCCACCTTGGATTTCATTTAAAAATGAAGACTGATGTATTTGTGGTACAAATTCCACTTATAAACTTTCTTTATAAAGGGGATTTCTCATTCAGATTGTGGGTTGTAAATACTCCCCCCTCAAGCTATGCGAAAGTTAGTTCCTATCACAGAGCAAAAGCATTGTTTCATAGACTTGGAAGCTATGAAATGGGGCATTCCAGATCAGAGTAGAGTATCAGTTTAAAGTCTTTTGCCAAGTTTATCTCAGCTGACCTCATGTGAGCATAATCTGATTCATTTAAAAAGCCATCTTTACATAATTCAAAGGGACTTTTTAAAAGATAAAAATTTTTCTAAGACATTGCTTTTGCTGATATGGTGACCTGTCATTTGGCACTAGAATCATCATTCTGATCCTTATTTGAATTGGTATTTTTAATAAATATCAGTACAATTTAGATAATTTATTTTGCACACGCAAGTATTTTGTTCTCTTCCTTCTAACACCTATTAAACTAATAATCTGCGCTAAAAAAGTACCATTTATGTTTTTAGCTCTTCCTTCCTGTATGACACACTTTTGTGGCCAAGTACAAGGTGATTCATGTTTTAGTATCACCTTGTACCAAAGAGCACAATGCTAGGCACACAATGTACCCTAAAAATATGCCCATTTAGCATAAAGAGAAAAAAATTCACCATGCTTTAAG
>NW_012138080.1:4265527-4267461 GCF_000956105.1 Propithecus coquereli
ATTAGGCCCAAATTAGAAACTATTACCTGTTCTTTGCCCATCCTTCCCTCCAGCATTACCTATTTTAGCATCATCACATTCCCAGTCACTTGGGCTGATGCCTGCATATACCTGCATAGTGTGCTTTATATACATGTATCTTCACATACTTTCTCACTTAATCCTCACAGCAACCCTGTAAGTTAGCTGTTACCTCATTCTACTGAAAAATGGTCTGTAACTGGGAGAGATTAAGCCAAATGCTTTCCAGGACAGCAGGCCCTTGAAGATCTGGCCCCAACCTGGCCTCGCCTCTTCTGCATACATCTTATTCTCCAACCTTAATGAAATATGCATTATACTCAATACAATACACACCCGGGCAAGATTTTTCTAAGCCTTTGTTCTCACTTTTCCTTCCAGATTTTTCTATCTGAATTGGACTTAATCTTCACAACTCTAAAAAGCAAACATTTTCCTCAATTTTAAAGGTAAGGAATCCTTGGCTCAGAGGTTAAAGATCACAAAGCCTTGAAGTAACGGAAACATAAAATTCAGGTCGTCCTGATTTCCATCATGTGCCATACTGTCTTACAAAAACCACTAAATTATCTGTTTCCCGGTTTGTTTGTGTTTGCACATGCAGAGACGACATAAAAGCACAATGTAGCTTTCCATAATAACTCCCAAACAAGACGGGTAAATTGGTTCCCCACATCCCAATACAATGGGCCCCACCCCAATTACACGCGGACAGTTTACTCAATTCGTCTCAATAGTTGAGCCTAGGAGAATTTGTTTAGGCACCATTTCTGTAAAAATAAGACAGCTGAAAGACACTGTGCTAACATTCCACCAGCTCCAATAAGCAGATAAGCGACAGCCTTCAAGCGTTAGATCCCAAGGGCCCGCTGCTTGCGACCCTCGGCATTTTAAACGGAACTGCTGTCGGTTCCAATGTAATGAATAACACACAGCCCAGAATGAAAACTATGAGAGACTAGCATCCAGAATGACGCAGGTTCAAAGACTTCCACGCTCCGGATTGGCAATCGTCGGTAGAAAACCGAAAGAATCCCTCCAGAGAGCTGCTTCTGCTGGGAGGACTAAAAGGGCTCTCCTGAAGAACAGGAAATGAGCCATACCCACGCAAGACCGGGATAAGAGTGCAGAGCACGACCCCGCAGTGCCGCGCGCCAGGCCCTGGGAGCGATACCTTTGGCCGCAGAAATGTTGCTGAAGCGGATCTGGGCTGGCTTGTCGCGGTCCTGATACGCGCTTTTTCCGCGGCCGCCGGCAGCTCCGGCTGGCGCCCCGCTCCGGGGTGCCACGTTCTCGGGCATGGCAAACTTGGCTGGGTCTGCGCGGGCTCGGTAAGGACGGATGAACCCGGATTCAGGCCGGCCACAGAGTAACGGTAAGCGTCCACCGCCTCCACGAACCTTCTAGAAAGCGACGCCGGCGCCTGGAGGAGGCGGAGGCGGAGAAGGGGGCCTTCCTAGCGGTGCGGCGCCAGCGTGACGTAAGGCTGCCCACCGCGCGCCGGGTGAGGTGGTTGAGCGCAGGGAACTTCGGGCTCGCAGGCTGTCGGCCCAGGGCGTTGGGGATGAGAGGCGCGTTCACGTGATGCAGCAATGACAACACGCGACTTTAAAGGCGGATGCTAGGGACACCTATATCTTCTCGCTCCACCCTCTACGGCTGTAAGGTCCTCTCCTTTAAGTCAGGCTGGACCCTTTGGCGCGGTGCTGTGGGCACCGAAACTATTGCAGAATGGAAGTGACTGAGCTAGTATTCACCTGGACGGGCGGACCTGAGCTTTTCTCAGTTTTCATTTTGAAAAGGAGTCGGCAAAGAGAGATTTTGGATGAGTGGATGCTTTCCTTTGCTCTAAGTGTTGAGGTTAGTTGTCTCGTATTGATATTGGGTGGTAGAGGTTTAAATATACCCTAGTT
>NW_012138080.1:4269351-4271845 GCF_000956105.1 Propithecus coquereli
ATAACAAATTTTTCATTAAATTAGAAAGGATCATTGTGTTTTTGCAGTTTTAATTCTAGTTTCGTAATAAAACATCATGGTCCCAAGGAAAAAAATTTTTTTTTAGTGTGCAAGTCAATGTGTTAAAATCTAAAAATAGTAATGAACTAATCTTTATTATAGTGTAGTTGAGAGCTAGAAAAGTTGCAAATTTGTGAAGAAATAAATGATTTTTGTTTTGGGGTTCCAGGATGTGGTGGAGCACAACACAAAAAGTGAGGCAAGCTGGGTATGGTGGTGCATGCCTGTAGTCACCAACTACTTGGGAGGCGGAGGCTGGAGGATCACTTGAGCCTAAGAGTTTGAGGCTGCAGTGTGCTATGATCTCACATCTCACCAGTGAATAGCCATTGTACTCCAGCCTGGGCAACATGAGGAGACCCTGTCTTTAAAAAAAAAGAAAAAAAATTAATGCAAGCAGAAACCTTATTTATATACATCCTGATGGAAGAAAAAAAAGAAAAAAAAAATTGAACCTTAATCTAATCAAGTTCCTAGATCCAACTACTAATTTATAGGCTCACATGAAGTATATGGATAGAAGGATATATTTTTTAAAATGATTCCATGAGAAAGCAATCAATAAAACACAGAATGTGGGAAACTTTAAGACAAATGACCTATAAATAAATTGCAAGAAAATTAAAACAACAATAACAATGAAGATGGAAGAGGAGCCTACAGAATAAAAGAGACTTAAGAGACATTAACTAGGAGAGTGACATCAGCATAATGGCGGACTAGGAGCTTGTATCCCTCCACAGGAGAATAATTTTGGAGCCATCTACAGACAAAAGCACCTCTGTGGGAGCTTTGGGATCTAGAGAGGAGGTTGTGAGACCCTGGTGAGGCCTGAGATCCTGGAAGGCTGTTTTGAGAGGGCAGAACCACACCCAGGTGGCAGACTCACCAACTGAGGCCCCAGCTCCAGACTTGGAAATGGCCTCATTATCCCTGTGGACTCAGCTACAGCTCTGGTTTAGGTAATTATTTTCAGATAGGTTACAAGCATTGAGATTTCTAATGTATAAAGAGCTATTAGAAATCACTGAGGTGACAGAAACTGTTACAGAAAATGGGCAAGGAAATGGGAAGAAATAGAAGCAGCTGGCTGGGTGCAGTGGCTCATGCCTGTAATCCTAGCACTCTGAGATGCCGAGGTGAGAGGATTGCTTGAGGTCAGGAGTTTGAGACCAGCCTGAGCAAGAGTGAGTCCCCATCTCTACTAAACATAAAAAAATTAGCCAGGTGTGGTGGCACGTGCCTGTAGTCCCAGCTATTTGGGAGGCTGAGGCAGGAGGATCGCTTGAGCCCAGAAGTTTGAGATTGCTGTGAGCTAGGCTGATGCCGCTGTATTCTAGCCTGGGTGACAAAGCAAGAGTCTGTCTCAAAAGAAAAAAGAAAAAAGGAGCACAAGCAGCCAATAAATATATATTAAAAGTATTCACTCTCAAAATTTAAGAAATGCGAATTAAAACAATGAGACATTTTTTCATGTATCAAATAGCAAAGATTAGGCCAGGGTCAGTGGCTTACATTTGTAATCCCAGAACTTTGGGAGGCCAAGTTAGGAGGGTCACTTGAGGATAGGAGTTCAAGACCAGCCTGAGCAACATAGCAAGATCCCGCTGTCTACAAAACAAACAAATAAACAAAAAAATTAGCCAGTCATGATGGCAAGACCTGTAGTCCCCACTGTTTGGGAAGCTGAGGCAGGAGGATCTCTTGAGGCCAGGAGTTCAAGGATATAGTGAACTATGATGGCATCAGTGCACTCTAACCTGGTGAACAGAGCAGAGACTCTGTCTCTAAAAACAACAACAACAAAATGGCAAAGATTATAAAAATAAAGAATAAAATGTTTCACAGAAATAAGTAGGTACAGTCTAATAATGCTGTTTCTTTCCACTTATCATCCTTTTATTACTTTTCCCCTTCTGTCAGCCATTCTCTGCAACTTTGTAGGCACATTTAATGTATAGTTTGTCTCTAGGTTTGGTTTTCTTGGAGCCATGAAAGCATCTCTGAATTTACCTTTTAGAAAGTTAATTCTTTAAGGAAAAGAAATCTTATATCTTTTCTGTTATAAGGAATACCTCTTGCCTTCAAGCAAACACTGGATAAACATTAATTAAAGCAGCCTACATTGGTGATTCTCAGCTGTGTGGCACTGCCTTGAAAGGGGCAGGCATTTCAGTTGTCACATTAAAGGAGGTATAGGAATGGCACAGGTTAGACAGAGGCCAAGGATATAAGATACGCTGCCATGCAGGTACATTCATGTAGTGAAAAACCTACCTCTTTGTTACTGTCTGAGCCTGAGCTCTAACTCCATTTTACACAATATATTTTCAGGCTAGCATTAATATATATAGGACATTGCAGGATTGCCATTACTGTGTAGAGTGAGAGAAGTGTTTTTTGTTGTAAACTTTACCAACCTTTGTTCACATTT
>NW_012138080.1:4275635-4277723 GCF_000956105.1 Propithecus coquereli
TCAGAAAATGCTCAAAAGTTGGCTACTCAACAATAAGAATTTCTGGTCCAAAAAGATGTCTAAATATTTGACTTGATATTTTGAATTTAGAAATATGTTTAGATTCTATTTTAGAAGTCTAGAAATAAACACACAGCTTACAAATTGACCTTCCTGTTCCACTCCTGCTCCCTACAGTCTATTGTCCACATAGCTACCAGTGATCCTTTTAAAAAGTACAGAATATTAATACCTTCTTACTCCCCTGCTCTCAGCTATTTCATATTCCTGGCTTCACATCAACCTTAGAATAAACTCAATCCTTTTATCATAGCTGACAAGTCCTTACATGATCTTGCCCTTACCTGTTTTTCCGATCTCATTTTCTCATTTCCAGCACACCAGTCTTGTCTTTATTTAAACATGTTAAGTGCTTTCTGAATCTCTTTAGAGAGTTTTTGTAGTTGCTCTTCCACGTGCCTGCAATGTTCTTCCTTTAGATATTCATATGGTTATTCATTTGCTTCATTCATTCTCTACCTAAAAGTCATTTCCTGTTAGTTCTTCTCTGACCTGTATAAAGAACCTCCCCTTCCTTCCCCATTCTTTTTTTCACCCTGCTTTACTGTCTCTTTATACTTAGCATTACCTGAGATTGTATTATGTACTTATTAGTTTGTTTATTTATTGACTTTCCCACTGGAATGTAAGCATTAAGAAGGCAGGACTTTATTATTATTATTATATTATTTTTTTTCTTTTATCGATCATGGATTATTATATTATTTTTTTCTTCTTTATTCCTTATGCCTAATACTGTTTTCGGCATGTGGTAGGCATGTAGTAAAAATTTGTAGAATAAGTGAATGAATGGATACTGCTTAAACATGAAGATTGTTGTTAAAAAGGTAATTATAGAGAGAAAACCTATACCACTTCTGTGTGGGGAGAGTTGGAAAATGTGATACTCTAAACAGGGGTCAGCAAAGTATGGCTGGGGGGACTAATGTGACTTGGTGCCTGTTTTTATGAATAAAATTTTACTGTAACATGGCCACACATTTATTCATGTACATCTTATCTGTAGCAACTTTAGCCGTTATCATAACAAGAGTTGAGTGGGTTGTGACAGAGATTGTATGGCCTTCAAAGACTAAAATATTTGCCATCCAAATGTTTACAGAAAAAATTTGCTGGCTGGGCATGATGGTGTGCACCTGTAGTCCTGGCTACTTGGGAGGCTGAGGCGAGAGGAGAGGATCACTTGAGCCCAGGAGCTGGAGGCTGCAGTGCGCTATGATTGTACCTGTAAGTAGCACTGCACTCCAGTCTGGGCAATATAGGAAAACCCCATCTCTAAAACATTTTAAAAAACAAAGCAAAAAGAAAAAGTTTGCTGACTCCTGGCCAAAACATCTGTTCTTAAATTCATAATATTTAATATTTTGAAACAATATAATACGTAAGGTATGTTTAAAGGTTAGTTACTTGATAAATACCTAAAATCTGGAAATAGGGACTATTTGCTCTTCAGGCTTATTGAGGAATTTCACTAACTTGTTCTTTAGACTCATCTGTGGTAAATAAAAAATGACCTTTAATGTTTCTGTGGTACTAAGTATGTATTCTTAGTAAAACATAGAATTTGAATTGGAAAATTTTGTTCATATTCAAAAGATGTAAAATTTTTCATATGTTAATGTAATATACAGTAACAAAATTTAATGTTGCGAACCTGAGAATCAAGTGGAAACTATCAACATATGAAAGTTAGTTTAAACTTTACAGGAAATAACTTATCAGTAACATGATAATAAGAATTATAATAGTAAACGACTTTAAGAAATATTTGAACACCTGCTTCAGTCTCTCCTGTTGAAGCCATGAAATTTTGTAATTTGTTTGAGAATTAGATTGACTGTAAAGGAAAGACCTGTGGTAATACAGTTTTTGTATATCAACTGCATTGAAGAAAATATAGGAATTTGAGTTGCATAAAAACATGTATAATACCATCTGCTGACATAACCAGTATTAATATTTTTGTGCATTTATTCATACCACAAATATTTAGTAAGCATCTTTTTTTTTTTTTTTTTTTTTTTTTTT
>NW_012138080.1:4277773-4281072 GCF_000956105.1 Propithecus coquereli
CTGGCCGACTTCCAGAACGTTTTTATCACCCCAAAAGAAACCCTGTACCCATTAATAATCAATTCCCATTCCCCACTCCTCCAGCCCCTGGCAATTATTAATTAACTTTCAATCTATGGATTTGTCTATCCTGGACTTTTCGTATAAATGGGTTTGTCCAATATTTGGCCTTTTGCATTTGGCTGCTTTTACTTGGCATGTTCGAAAGGTTCATGCATGTTGTAGCATGTATCGGTACTTGATTTTTATAGGTGAGTAATATATTGATTTCTTGAAATTATATGGGGAGGAAGTTATATTATCTATGCATTTCATCTCAGAATAGTAAAGAAGGTGTTAACAAAATATTTGTTATAGAAAGGAATATTGGATCAGAGCCCCGGTCTGGCTGGAAAGACAAGTGTATATATTAATAAAAAGGCAATTAACAACCCAAGCAAACACATCATGTTATCAGCAGATAGTTAAATTTTCTTGGATAAAGGGAGAAAGATAAGGATTATGCGGAAATTAGATCTGAGTGACAGATCCCATTCAGTTAGTTGTAAATGCCTGGAATGAGATACAGCCATCCAAAAGTTAAACTGCCAAACTTACAGGATGCTACCCCATCTCAAGTGATCACCAAATGATCTTTCTCTTGAGTAGGCTCTGGAGTGATGAAGGAAATCAGCGGAAGCAGAGTGATCCTATTAGAACCAAAGGGATATTTTCGTGGTGGCATCCTAAGGGGATGGGTTTTGTAAAGCAAACCTAGAAGCTGCCAACTCCGACTTTTGGGGATGAACCTCTTCTCTACGTTCCCGGATGTGCCTTTGCCCGGACTACTTAGGCCCGTCTCGGCCTCCGTGGCGGGGCAGCGCTCAGTTGTTGAGGGGCGGGGCCTTCGCAGACAATGGCGGGCGAGCTCGAGGGCTGCAAACCTCTGGGCGGGCTGCTGAGCGGCCTGGCCCAGCAGGCTTTCCACGGGCACCAGGGCATCACGGAGGAGCTGCTGCGGAGCCAACTCTATCCAGAGGTGCCACCCGAGGAGTTCCGCCCCTTTCTGGCGAAGATGAGGGGGATTCTTAAGGTACTTCTCTTCCCTGTAGTCTCCGCTGCGGAGCCCAGCCCCTTCCCCGCTGCCTTGGGACTCGTCCTCCGCCCTCTCCTCTCCCCCAAAGATGAAAAGGATTTCATCCTCAGACCTCTACTGCGTGGGCTCCACACTGCACTCCTTCAGATCTAGGGAGCTTGCTCCGTCGCCCTTTCTTACTTTCCTAAGGGTGACCTTTTAAGTTCCCAGTTCTGGGGGAGGGCTGACTGATAACCTACGGGTGAAGACTCTGGGTTTTTTCCTCAAGACATCTATCTCTTCTTCTCTGTTGGTAACAATCAGGTTTCCTCGGCAGATCTGTGGGTTCCAGAGTTTTTAAAATTAAAAGCGATAAGTCACCATCTTTCCTGGGAAGTTGGGAGCGTTGAAGTTAGGCAGTGATGCTTTTGTTTGACTTAGGGGCTCAGGATAACGTCTAGTTCCAAATCTTCCTTTACCTTATAAGCAACACCGAAGGTTAAACGTCTTTCTAATTCTTATGGAAACATAACAATTGAACATGATTTTTAAACAAAAAGGCTTTGAGCAGAGAGAGAATGTCCATCTGCAATAAGAGGGAACATACACAAACATGATGCAAAGATGCTATAGTATTTGTAAATATAATTGTGAGTAAGCAACTGTAGACAGAAAAGAGGTATTAGTTCTTCCTGGAAGGCTTCTTAGAGATGCTATTTTTACTCCTTTTCAAGAAAGTGTAGAATATTTTAGACTGTGATGAGAGACAGCCATATAGGGCTGCGGTCCCCAACTCCCCCGGTCCGCAGAGCTCCGCGCCGCCCCCACAACATGGAAAAATCGTCTTCCATGAAAGGGGGAAGGGGGTGCACACCAGGAAGTAGGGGGCAGGCCAGTGAAGCCTCATCTGTATGAAGCTTCATCTGTATTTACAGCCGCTCCCCATCACTGGAATCACCCCTTGAGCTCCGCCTCCCACGCCCTACCCTCCCCTCGGTCTGTGGAAAAATTGTCTTAAATGAAATCAGTCCCTGGTGCCAGAAAATTTGGGGACCGCTGAAGGGGCATTCTAGGTTAAGAAAATAGCAGGGGTGGGGTAGGAAAATGTAGAGCAGGTTTAGGACATGGTGAATAGTTCAATTTGATAATAATGTAGGGCTACCCAATATGAAGTATTACAACCTTTTTTCCCATTAATTCTACTAACCTTTACTCTTCTTCTTAAGCAGGATATATATTTTTACATATAGATGACAGCAAAGTTCATGCCTTTCAATCGTCTATAGAAAATCGTGATGTGTGAAGAAAGTGAAAATGAAGAGGGACAACAGGGGTAGGAGGAAAGGAAGGAAGGGATGTGTAATTCCCAGCAGGGAATACTTTGCACACACTTGTTAACAGCACCCTTACTGCCAGCTGCCTGGCAATATGTTTCATGGACTATGGTTCAGGTTCAGGTGCTCACTCAGCAGCATCCTTTTCCTCTAACTTTTATGTTGAGTGCCCATGTGTTATATACTGATTCCTGGTGTTTGTACTGGTCCCTATTTTCTGCTTAGAATGGAGCCCCCTTACTCTACTTCGCTGGGACATTGACCCTCTCTAGCTTTTCCTGTTAATCACAAAAGGTCAGACCTTTCATTTGCTTGTAGATAAGTGAAGCTGGCCATTCATTTGCTCTAGTTTTTATTTTTGGATAGCCCCTAAGGAGCAGTGAGATCAATGAATTGGGAATGATGGGTTTATTTGGGGAAATAACATCCTTTATAAATACTGTGCTTGCTAAACACTGCCATTTTTATCTAATTTTTTTTGCTCACATTATAATTCAACTTCTTGTAGGTATGAGTTTGTATACTCTTTATTATTTGATATTGTTAACCTTGTGGGTATGTTCTTTAATTCTAGTTTACTAGAATTGAAGAAATTCTAATTCTAGTTTACTAGAATTAAAGAAAAAGATCTTAACTATGAAGATCTATCACATTTTGTACAGTTATGTTCTGTATTCACTACTGCCCTCTGTTGGTGATAATTTTGTATTTCCTCACTGGAATTTCATATTAAAAAATTTTAATGAAACTCCTGTTGTTTTATTTTGTCTATTATTAATTCATATAATCCTGTACTCATATTAATGAAAAGTTAATTTATCCATCTCACTTTTCCTCTATAATTTGAATTTAGAAATATGTTTAGATTCTATTTTAGAAGTCTAGAAATAAACACACAGCTTACAAATTGA
>NW_012138080.1:4291357-4292993 GCF_000956105.1 Propithecus coquereli
GATCCTCTGCCTCAGCCTCCCGAGTAGCTGGGACTACAGGCATGTGCCACCATGCCCGGCTAATTTTTTCTATATATTTTTTTAGTTGTCCAATTAATTTCTTTCTAATTTTAGTAGAGACGGGGGTCTCACTCTTGCTCAGACTGGTTTCGAACTCCTGAGCTCAAACAATCCGCCCGCTTCGGCCTCCCAGAGAGCTAGGATTACAGGCGTAAGCCACCGCGCCCGGCCTCCAATAGTTTTTTAAAGGTCCGATTAACTGGTACAGCTAGTGCAGTATTTTTTTGGTCTTTTCTCTTTTTCTTTATTTTTAAGTCATTTAAATTTCCACAGGCTCAGGACTTATTTTCCTATTGTTGAACTACAAACTTCAGTTTATAGTAATGGGGCTGTGGTGGTAAGAGATGACATCTAATCAATTCTGATTTTTTTTTTTCTTCAAGACAAAGGATTTTGCTCTTTCACCCAGGCTGGAGTACAGTGGCACAATCATAGCTGTCTGCAGTTCAAGCGATCCTCCCATCTCAGCCTCCCAAGTAGCTAGAACCACAGGCATGAGCCACCATGCCTGGCTACTTTTTAAATTTTTTGTAGAGATAAGGTCTTGCAGTGTTGCCCAGTGGAACTCCAGGGCTCAAGCAAACCTCCTGCCTCGTCTTCCCAAAGCACTGAGATTACAGTATGAACCACCACTCCCTGGCCTTTCGATTCTGATTCTTGAGCAGTAATTTTTTTTTTTTTTTACCTGAATGTTAAGTTATGCACTTGATTTGAATACTACACTAATCAAGTGCTCTCTCCCAAGAGAAGGCTTTATGGGCTGTAAACAGTACTTCAGAGATAGTTCTAAAAATGAAAGGGGAAGGAAAGAATATGCTTTTTTTTTTTTTTAACTTTGTAATTACTTCTGGAGACTTTCTGACACTTACATTTCTGAGCTGGCCAAAAGTGTTCTTTTAGAAACGGCTAAATTCTTTTCCCGTAAAGTTAAAGGCTAATGAATGGAAAGACAAGCACCACATGTACTCACCATCAAATTGGTATTAATTGGTATCAACACATAAGTGCACATATAAGAATAACATCTATTGGATGTTGGGCAGGAGGGAGGGGGCAGGGAGGAGGGGGGAGGAGGGAGGCGGGGACGGGTATATGCATACACAAAGAGTGCAATGCGCACCACCCGAAGGATGGACATATTTGAAACTCGGACTTGTTGGGGGGGCGCAAGGGCAACATACGTAACCTAAACATCTGTACCCCCATAATATGCTGAAAAAAAAAAAGTTAAAGGCTAATGTGGTGCTTGGAGTGATTAACATGAGGAAACATTCATTGTGCTTGATTGTGGATTATTTTTTCCCCCTTGCTGATAAAGGAGTCCTGCTCAAAAGTGTAAGAACTTAGTTGGCAAGTAAGTTACTGGGTAAAAGTAACCTAGCAGAATCAAAGCCAGTTAGTATCAATGAGCTTCTACTACTAAAGAGCGTAATTTAGAATCACCTTGAAAATTTGGTGCTCTCCTTGTATCATAAACAGCCACTTCACAGCAAATCCAAATCACTGTTTGGATTTTCCAATGAGTATAGCGGGAATCCTAACCCTAAAAGATTTTTACTAGAGAAAATCCTGGGTT
>NW_012138080.1:4293043-4296038 GCF_000956105.1 Propithecus coquereli
TCAGAAAATGCTCAAAAGTTGGCTACTCAACAATAAGAATTTCTGGTCCAAAAAGATGTCTAAATATTTGACTTGATATTTTGAATTTAGAAATACCATTTTCTAGAAAATTTAAAGCTTTGTAAACATTTCTTTTGCCATAGTTCTCTACTTTTTGTGCAACTACGTTTGGCTAATTTCATTGCGCATTTTTGAGAATTTAGGTGATAATGCATGAGATGTATTTCTGATTCTCTGAAGGACTGGCAAGTGACTGATGTTACTTTTTTATATCACTGGATATCACATGATAAAGTAGCAAATTGCATATTATCCAGCTGGGGTTTGCTGAGTATTTTAGTAGACTCAAATGACCTGTAATGAGGCATTCTATAAAGTTTTTTTTCCTTTTTTTTCTTATTTTAGGGCAAAACCTGTATTAATTAATCTGTTTTTGGTTCTCTTTTTCTCAAAGGAATATTCTGGGCCTGTAAATTTGACTTGGGTTGAAGGAATGGCTAGGTGAGGAGATTTTAAGGATGGTATCTTTGATTTACCTATCAAATATTTACTAAGCCCCTAATATGCTGTATCCTGCCTTGTACACAAGGTAAATGTCACAGTCTCTATCTTAAAGAATCTTACGTGGTAAATGCCATAATAAAGGTATAAATAATGCAGTCTAGTGGAGTGGATCCTTATTTTAAACTGCAGAAATATGAAAAAATCAACTTTTTTTTGGGTCTTAATAAAACACCCACATTTTTTACTTTATCTTAATTTAGAATGTAGTTTTTATAAATTTGGACTTTCATTATGATTCATCTTTGACAAAAATTTTTGTTTCAACTAATTATTATCTAAAAAGTCATTATAGAAATTTTGGTATGGTTTCTATTACGTGTGCTTTGTATATAAGATTAACTTTTAATGTCTTTTTATGCCAGTATGGGATTATGGCTAAAAGATACTATTCTGGACATTATTCCCTGTCATGACATACGATTAGTGGTATAGCTCTCTTCCCCAATTTTCTACAGAGACCTATTTCTAAAAAAAGAAACCACCATTTATGAAATCCTTAGATTTCCTTTATGTTTCGTTCTTAAGAAATAATCCAATTATTTATAGTTTGTTTAAAGTATATTTATTTATTCAAATGAACATTTATAATGTACCTACTATGTGCCAGGCTCTGTGCCTGGCACTGGAAACATCAACAAACCAAACAGACAACTTTCCTGCCTCCTGGACTTGACATTCAAGGAGGGGGTGTGAGGGTGGAAGGGAGTGCATTCTGACAATAAAACAAGAATGTGCATATAAAGAAATGAAGGAAGAAAATGTATTCAGTTTTTATATTCCTCTTCCTCTTCACCTCTAATAATCTTTTTTGATCCCTTAAAATCAGTAACAGACATTTACCTGGGATAATGAATCTTATATCATTAGTATCTTTGGCTTTCATGTGAGAAAACCAGTAGATTTTACAATCAAAGTGATAAATATTAACATGAATTTTATGTAAATTTGATGTTTAGATCAGGATCTCCCAGTCCAGTACATTTTGTCACCAGATTTGCTTAGTAATATATAATAAATCTTATAGAGATATAAAGTGATTTACTTTCTCTAGAGAATTCCACATTGTGTGTCCCACTCTAACACATATATATCTAATTTGCTTTTCCTTAGATTCTCTTTAATTATCTATTCCTAAAGTCAGTAGGATAACATGCATATAGAAAGGCACACAAATCTCACATGTGCACCTTTGTAACTCTTCACAAACTGAATGATGTACCCATGTAACCACCCAGATGGAGAAATAAAACACTACCAGCACTCTAGAGCCCCCCTCATGCTCTCTTCCTGTCACTGGGGACCCACCTCCCAGGAGGAACCACTTTCCAATTTCTAATACCATCGTTGAGTTTTCCTATTTACAAGCTTAATATTAATGGAATCTTACAATACTCTTTTATGTCTGGCTTCTTTCACTCAACATTATGTTTATGAGATTCAGCATTATTACACATAATTGTAGATCATTCTCATTGCTGTAGAGCAGGGGTCAGCAAACGATAACCCACAGGCTAAATCTGGCTCCCTGCCCGTTATTGTACAGCCAGTGAAATAAAAATGGTTTTTATATTTTTATTTTTTATTTTTAGGAGAGAGTCTTGTTCTGTTACCCAGGCTGGAGTGCAGTGGTGCCATCATAGCTCACTGTAACCTTGAACTCCAGGGCTCAAGTGATCCTCCTGCCTTAGCCTCCTGAGTAGCTAGGATTACAGGTGTGGGCCACTACGCCCAGCTAATTTTTTTGTAGAGATGGGATCTTACCGAGTTGCCCAGGCTGTTATCAAACTCCTAGTCTCAAGCAATCCTCCTGCCTTGGCCTCCCAAAGTGTGGGATTACAGGCATGAGCCATCATGCCTGGCGCTTTTACAATTTTAAATGGTTCAAACAAAAAAGAAGAATGTTTGTGACAGATGAAAATTACATGAAATTCAAATTTCGTCCATAATATAGTTGCTTTTGCTCTATAAGAGCAGAGTTGAGTAGTTTCAACAGAGACTGTATGGCCAACAAAGCATAAAATATTTACTGCCTGGCTCTATACAGAAAAAATTTTGCCAGCCCCTGCTGAGTACACCAATTTGAATATATCACAGTATGTTTATCCATTCTGTTGATGGGCATTCGGGAAGTTTCCAGATTTTGCATGTTATCAATAGACGACCGTACTTTTTTATTCTTAAAAAAGATAGCTATTGTTTTCTCATTATGTCTGTTCTATTGAGCAGAGAACCATTTTTTATCTATTCACAGGTTGGTTTTACAAGTTTTTATATAGTTTAATTTGGCTCTGTTTTGTCCTTATAAATAAATTCAGAGGTAGGAACCTGTGCTCTGAGTTCTGTTTCTTTTTGAATGCCCTTGTAACTGAGAACTATTTTTCTTTGAAGGAACATAGCAGATAATTACATAAATTTGAATATTTTTCTCCCC
>NW_012138080.1:4296088-4297581 GCF_000956105.1 Propithecus coquereli
CTCTTGCTCAGGCTGGTCTCGAACTCCTGAGCTCAAGCAATCCTCCTGCCTCGGCCTCCCAGAGTGCTAGGATTACAGGTGTGAGCCACCACGCCCGGCTGATCATGTTTTAAATTTCCAAGAGTTCTCTTTTCACATGAACAATAACTACTATGTTTAACCAACAATCTCTTTTCTTTTTTCAAACACAAGGGGGAGTATACTTTCTGCATTTTGCTTTTTTCAAATACAAGGGGGAATATAACTTTCTGCGTTTCGCTTTTTAAAAATTTATCTGTCTTTACTGTGATTTTTAATATACTATTCTTCATATTAAGAATTTAATCTATTTGTTCCCAGCATTGGTAAAAGCCCTTTTTAAAGACTTTTGATGAACATTATATTAAGATATTTTTGGTTATGATGTAAATAGAAGAGGTTAAATGCCTATGGAGGAATACCCTACGTAATCTTTTTAATATTCCAATAATTTAGTGTTTTGCATACTGCAATGTGTTATTTTAAAAGCACAATTTGATCATAGTTTACAAATATTAATACCTGAAAAATTTCGTGGGAAGTATTTGCAGTGAAAGCAGAAGCTTAAAAGTGCATTTTGTATCAAGTTTACAAAATGGCTTGAGTTGACTGCCCATTAGTGATAAGTTTTTTTTATTATCAGCAAATGGAAGGCTGGGCACAGTGGCTTACACCTATAATCCCAACACTTTGGGAGGCCAGGAATTTGAGACCAGCCTGGGCAAGAAAGTGAGACCCTGTCTTTACCAAAAAAAAAAAAAGAAAAATAAGGCGCATTGCGATGCCCTGTAGTCCCAGCTACTTGGGAGGCTGAGGCAAGAGGATTGCTTGAGCCCAGGAGTTCAAGGCTGCAGTGAGCTATGATTGTGCCAGTGCACTCCAGCCTGGGTGACAGAGTAAGACTCTGTTTCAAAAAAAAAAAAAAATAGCATTTTCAAAGAGATTTATACTGTGGAACGTATCGAGTACCTCATTCTTGTGAAAAAGCCAGTTGTACAAAGCCAGAGTGGTTTTTAATATTGTGTAATTTTTGTCTTTGCAAGAGGTTTTGCATTTATTGTATAATGGAGAAAGATTTTACTGCATAAGATACTCTTTATTACTGTAATCTCTTAACAAATGAAAAATGTATAAATGTAGTATCTTTTTGATACTTCAGAGTCAATTTTAGAATGAATGTCACATGTATTTTGGACATCATATTTTTTTTTTTTTTTTGAGACAGAGTCTCACTCTGTTGCCTGGGATAGAGTGCCGTGGCATCATCCTAGCTCACAACAACCTCAAACTCCTGGGCTCAAGCGATCCTACTGCCTCAGCCTCCCAAATATTGCTGGGACTACAGGCATGCGCCACCATGCCCAGCTAATTTTTTCTGTATATATATATTTTTAGCTGTCCAGATAATTTCTTTCTATTTTTAGTAGAGACGGGGTCTCGCTCTTGCTCAGGCTGGTCTCGAACTCCTGACCTTG
>NW_012138080.1:4308251-4319121 GCF_000956105.1 Propithecus coquereli
GAAGAAGGTACTTTATTGAGGTGACTGGGAGTGCGGGATACCTGCCCCCAGCCCTAGCCTCAGCCCCCTCAGTACAGTCTCATGGGTGGAAAGGACCAGGCTTCTGGACTGCTCTGGGCCACCACCCAGGAGAGGCTGGGAAGTGGAGCAGGGGGGCTGGGGCTCCAGTCCAGGGCAGAGGTTCGGGGCAACAAGGGTGATGGTGGCTGAGGCAGGGGCTGAGATGGGCTGACCCCCCAGGGCCGGGGATTGGGTGGTGTGGCTACTAGCCAGATGCTTTTCAGCAGGTCAAAGGCTGTTGGGGGGCCCCAGGCCACCCCTGATGGTGAAGGCAATGAGGGCAAGGGGGGTGGCCAGGGACCTCTTGGTGGTGCCAGGCTCACCCTGTGCGCAGTGGGCATGCTGGAGGTGTGGGGCATGGTGAAGGTGAGCTTCTTTGTCCACTGTGGCCTCCTCTGCCTCCTCTCCCCTAGGGCCTGCTCAGGACTGTTGATCCAGGAGGGTGTCATCCTTCGCCTCTCAGGGCCCCCAGGCTTGGCCCCTGATTCTCCTTGCCCCTTGACCGTAGAGCTGGCTCTTGGGCCTTGCCTGGGCTCACAAAGGGCTTGGTGGAGAGTGGAGGGGTGCATGGCTCCAGGGCCCCACTACTAAGCAGCCGTGCCACGTCCAGCGATTTCACCTCGTGGTTGAAGAGACCCCGGTGCTCCCGGCTCAGCCGGCCTTGGGTTATGACTACAAGCTTGGGGGCAGTAGCAGCCACGGGATCCTGGAAGGCCACAGGTGGATCCTGATTGGTCACAGGAGCATTCTGACGAGCCAATGGCCGGCGGCTGCCCACCAGGGCCTGGTTCCGTTCCCGCCTGGTCTTCTGACGGCGGACTCGACCAGGTTTCTCATGACGCTGGAAAGACTGAGAGGCTGGCCCCCGGGGGTCCATGGTGTCCTGTGGGATGCAATGGCTTCTTTTCTTCCGTGACCCCAGCTCTCGAAGTCCCCTGGCGCTCTTCCGGACTCAGTCGCACCACACCAATGCTTTCTTAATTATATAGGTGCAAACTAGAAAATTGGTTCTTTGAACCCTTATTTAATTTTACAATTATTTTTCTTTTGATGTGTTCTGTAGAGTATTTTGGACTTGAATATTATATTTGTAACCAGTAGAGTAGCAGACTACACAAGAAATGTAGAAAATAATAATTAGTTTTATAGCCCTTTTAATGTAGAAAATAACCAAGTCTTGGTTTTATAATGTTTTGTGATATTAGAAAACTTGGTGAGTTTTGGCATTTAACTATGATGTGGAATTATTTTTTGGAGAAACCTGAGCCAGCACAGGAAGTATTCTAAAGATTTGCCCTAAAGACAGAATCTCAAATTCTTAATCTGTTTCTATCCTATTTTTAGTTTATACTGTTTTATTGTCTTATAAAAGTTTTCAAGATTTAGTTTTTTCTCCTTATATAACTTTATGCGACTTGAAATTGCTTAAAATACACAAATAAGGAGTAATTCCAGAGATGCTATTAATTACAATTACTTTAAAAAACCCTATATAAGCTTTTGGCCAAAGATTGTATGTAGTATTTTACCTATGTAGGAGAAGGAGAAAGATAAGTATCTGTTTAGAGGAAAATTATTAAACTGATTATTCATAGAGTCACCATTGACTTTGCATGATTTCTGGTTTGGTATGTAAATTTGTTCCAGAGTAACTAAAATTGTAGATCTTTTTATTGAATAACAGGGTAATTTAATATAATCCTAATGTAATGTTCTGTAATTAGACTTGGGTAATGTAGAAGGCAACAAATTGCTTTCAAGATATCTAACCTCAAGAGATTTTACTGAAGCAGATACTAAGCTGTTCTTTCAGGCAGTCAGAACATTAAGATTTGGGAGCTGGCTTGATTAGTGGACTTGGAAACAGAAACCACCACTTTTCATAGAATACCTGTCAAGATTTTCTTATTATTGGAAGTCTCTCTGAACCTATTCTGGTTTGGGGGGGCTACCTGTTTTAAAAAAATTTTTAAAAAGATTTTCTTGTTATTAAATTGCAAGCCCTTTTAATATTCCATTAGATTAGGCATAGTCATTAATTTTCTTCTGTCTAGGTAGATAAACTGAATGATGGATGATGCAGAATTAGAGCGTTCCTTTTAATTAGGTAATAAAACAAGTATGGAGTTTTTCATTCATTCTTATATACATTAAACTATGTGCAAAGTATTGTGCCAAATATTGGGAAAAATACAAAGATGAGTAAGACACTGTATTTTACAAGGGGCCTGTAGTTTACTAGGAGAGATGAACATGTGGGTAAATGATGAGCATTGAAAACAAAATAAAATCTTAATGTATGAGTTGTAATTAATTCCACTTACTAGGATATAACAACATTTAACTTGGGTCTACAAGATAAGATTTCCATAAGCACAATAAGGGGTTCTACATAGGGGAACAGAATTAAGGCATATAAGTATGGAATTGTGTAGTGTTTAAAGACATCAAGGTCACTGTGAAACATGTGAGATGCAAGATGATTAAAGGGGACCTGATTGTCAAGGATGCTGTCCTATACATTTAGACTTTATTCTGTGGGGAGTAAGGAGCCAGTGAAAAGTTTTCATTGGGCAAGTGACATAAACTCAGATTTATATTTAGAAAGAGAATTTCTTGAATAGTGCAAAGCATGAACTAAATATTTCAACATAGCTACCAAACCATGTAGCTCTGCAGAGTTTCAGGTAGGTTTACTCGTTGGTGAGGAGACGTCATGAACCCATCCACCCTTATCCATTGTAAGGTTAGATTAAATTCCTGATTTACTTAGCCAACTATACAGAATCTCTCTCTGAGGGGAAATGGGCCAGAGAAAATTCAAACATATTTCAGCTTGGATTCTTTTGGCCCCCACTGTTACTCTGCCTGTAAAACTTAATTTTTGCTACACAGCTGCCATTTTATACTGACTCACATCATCATTCTATATTAAGAGTATTTAAAACACTTGACCCGCCAAACGTGTGTCAGTAAGGCTTCATTTTTGTCAAGGGGAAGAAAGCAGATTCCACTATCCAGTTACATGCCTCAGCTTTCCAGTATTTTAGGAAGCTCATTCCTGCACTATTTTTGTTGGTTTTTAAAGTCAGGGGTAATCTTGAAAATCATGATCTTGATTATGATTTCTGCTTATGCTATAATGATACTTTTTATTAAAGTTGCTTAGAAGGATCAAAAATTAATCAGTTTGAATTCACAACTTTCTGTTGCCACTTAGTTCAGATTTTCAGTAAAAAACAAAATGGTCACATGAGTATAGTGGAAGGAAGCAAAGCAACAGATATAATCTGCAAGATGGGAGATTTATCCAGAATTGTAAATTTGATTTTTCACAGTCCAAAATACTGAATTTTAATTATTATAGTATATGTCCTTTTGCTTTTATTTCCTGTCCTATTGTGAATTCATATCCATTGATAGCAAATTCACATGAAAAATTAATAGGTATAAAGCTGGAAGTCATGGGCCCGATGAGTCAATCATTCTAATGGGTCAGTCATTAAAATTGCTTTTAGTTTCTCCTGTGTCTTGTCTGCTCGGGCTGCCATAACAAATTACCATAGATTGGTTGGCTTAAACAATAGAAATTTATTTCTTACAGTTCTAGAGACTGAGAAATCTAAGATCAAGGTGCTGGCAAGGTAGGTTTCATTCTGAGGCGTCTTTGGCTTGCTGTGTGTTCACTTGATCTCTTTGTGTGTGGGGAGAGAGAGAGAGAGAGAGAGAGGAGATTTTCAGGTGTCTCTTCTTCAGAGGGCACTAACCCCATCATGAGGGCCCACCCTCTGAACTTCATCTAACACTAATTAACCTCGTAAAGGCCCCATCTCCAAATATTATCCCATTGAGGGTTAGGCTTTTAACATATGAATGGCAGACATACACACTTTCAGTTTATAACACATTATAACCTTTTTGCCTAAATGATAATAAATTGTTTTAATACCACATGTCTCAAGAGAAAACTAATCTTTATGCTTACTATTTTGTTTATATATAAATTTTTCCTTGTGAGAAATTAATAGCCATCAGAATCTTTTAGCTAAGGAATTGGACATTTTTCAGATTCAGCTAGAATCTATGGAATGATCTCATTCTGAAGTCTACCAAATCTGAATTGTTCTTTGTACAGAGAGAGCAAGTAGTAAACAGAACAGGAACTGGACATGTATTTAAGCTTTGGTGCTAGGTTGTTCCTATCTTTTGGCTCTGCTAAAGAGGCAGCTGACAATATCAGATCCTAGGAAACAACTCTATCTCTTGCTGTCTTTGAAAAACATAACAAGACTGAAATTTTTCTTGTGCCCATGTATGTTACTTGATATGAAAACTGATGAATTTAATTTTCTTCATAGTAACTGAGATCATTGAAACACATTGCTATTACATTTTTAAAAAGTGTAAATAGATTTTATTTTTTAGAGCAGTTTTAGGTTCACACTAAAATTGAGCAAAAAGTGCAGAGTTCCCATATACTCTCTGCAGCCCCCATATTTATGGAGGCTGTGGACTAAATTTTGTTTCCAGTTAGCCTTTTTAGCCCCAGGTGGTTGCTTTCTAGGTCTCTGATTCCCCCTTGAGCTCTCCCAAAGGAGGGAGCAGGTGGCCTAAAGTTCTAGTGACTATAGGGAATTGAGGAGCTGGAGTGGGAAGGGATAAATCTCAGAGGAGCCAGCTTGGGACATTGAATTTTCTCAAAGAAGTTCTGTATTATCCTCAGTAAAGTTATACCAATGAGAAGGAAGGGAAAGAAAGTTAGTGTTGCAGTGGCAGAGCATATAGTCAGGAGTTTGACAAGGGGGATTTCAGCTGACTGAGACGTTTCCATGAGAGGAGCATGATCAAGTACAGAGAGCAGAGAGGCCTTGAAATAAAGAGCCAAGGAGAGCTAGCCCAGGAGGAGAACAGAGAGGCCTTGAAACCAGAACTAGGAAGAACTTCTAGTCCAAGAGGTGTCTTCCAAACAAAGAAGCCTGGGATTCTAACCCAGGTTCAGAAAGCACACTCATTCCAAATGTGATTCAAATCATAAGCCTTTTTATGGCTTAACCATGGATGCAAAAAGTGTCCCCAGAAAGGGTACAGAAGCAGGCTCTGTGTTCCTAAGTCACTCCCAAAGATATTCAACGTGAGAAAAAGCAAACAAAGAGCCTTGTTGCCACAGCCAATAAGAATGGTGTTTGTGAAAACTCCTGTCTCTCATCTCCTGCAAAAGTGAGATACCTTCCCTCCTGGACCCACTAATCTGTGACACTGGGTAGGTGATCCTGAAATGGGACTTCTTTGCACCAGCAAGGCAACAAGGAAAGAGACAACACAGGCCCTTATGGACCGAGATCTTTTATTTAGACAAATGCCCCTGGAGGTGTTATGGTCTGTAGGAAAGTATCTCAGGCCTTCAGCTTTTGACTGTCGGCCTGCAGACAAATCCAATAATCTGTGCCCCCTGGTAAGTGGAAAACTAGTGAGAAAATGCTGTCACTGGACCCAAGCCAAGGTTTCAGGACACAAAATGAGACAAGACACAATGGCTATCCTGGGAGGGAAAGGATCTATAATAAGAGTACTCATACCAAGAGTCACAATGCTCAAAGAACTAGTTCCTACAAGTGTTTTCTCCTATAAATCTAAATTTTGGAAAATCCCTTTTAGAAAAGACAAGCAGAGGCTCTTAGCATCCTTGCTTAGCTGGACCTTGAGATCTAGGTCTGACTGGTAAAACATTTATTTTTGCTGGCTTTGTCAGAGGTCCTGGGATCTCAGCTGCAGTTTCCAGAGCAAGCAGGGAGTCCCAGCCATCCTATTCTCATTGCCAAAACTGTTGGGAAGAAAACTTACCCTCTTCCAACTTGTTTCTAGTGATTAGGGACCTGCACATTATCTGATAAGGAGAAAAGACAGGGTTTATTTATGCTTATCATGGGAGTGCTCAGTGATGAGTAACTCACTAGCTAGAGATAAAAGGTTTATACAGTACTTCACTCTTATCTGCAGGGGATATGTTCCCAGACCCCCCCCCTCCCCAGTGGATGCCAAACCATGAATAGTGCTGTACCCCAGCCAAGGAATGTCAAGGTCACCTTTTCAATTAAAGGAAGCACTTTATGGCTTTGGCATATCTGAATTGCCAGCCTTACAATTCTACTTTGGGGCCATTATTAAGTAAAATAAAGTTTACTTTAACATAAGTACTTGGACACTGAAGCACTGAGACAGTCAATCTGATAACCAAGGGGGCTGCTAAGTGACCTTGGGTAATGTATACAGTGTGGATATGCAGACAAAGGGATGATTCACTGTCAGGGCAGGAAGGAGTGGGACAGCATGAGATTTCACCATGCTACTGAGAACTGTGTACAATTTAAAACTTTTTTTTTTTTTCCTGAGAGGCGGAGTCTCACTGTGTTTCCCAGGCTGGAGAGTAGTGGCTATTCACAGGTGCGATCATGGCACACTGCACCTTCCAACTCCTGGGCTCAAGCAATCCTCCTGCCTCAGCCTCCCAAGTAGCTGGGACTACAATTGCATACCTCTGTGCCCCACTAAAACTTATGAATTGTTTATTTCTGGAATTTTCTATTTACTACTTTAGAACCTCCATTGACCGTGGGAAACTGAAACTGCACATAAAGAGGGAACTACTGCTTATCAAACTTAATGTGGGGGAGGTGGTTTAGGGCTTCAGTGGAAAGGTATGGAAGGTTCTATCGGCCTATGTGAGGCTAATGGAAATGAGCAGTCTGTCTCCATGACAGCTGAATTCATAGGAAGCTCCCTTGGAGCAGGCTTAATGGCAATTGTATTTTCTGGAGGAAAGCTCAGATAAGATCTATGTACACCTTTAACTTAAATTGCTTTCACTTTAAAATAATCTTTATACCATCTCTGTGGGTCCAAGTGGGTCCCCAATGTTGAAATCTTTCAAAAATATATTAAAATTCTTACCTGGGACCATAATTATTTTAACAGCTTTATTGCAGTACTATAGACATAAAGTTAATTGTACATATTTAAAGCATACAATTTGATAAAGTGACATATGAATGTACTCTTTGATAGTGAACATGTCTGACACCCCCAGAAGTTTCCCCAGAGTCCCTTTTTAAATTTCTCCTTCCTAGATAGCAGAGTAGTGCAGCGGAAGCGTGCTTGGCCCGTAAGTTTCTCCTTCCTACCCCTCCCTAGACCTTCCTCCCCAGGAAACCACTGATCTTTTGTCACTATAGATTAGTTTACATTTTCTAGAGTTTTATATAAATGGAATCATATAGTACATACTTTTTTTTTTGTCTAGTTACCTTCGCTCAGCATAATTAATCTGAGATTCATTCGTGTTGCTTGTATCAATAGTTCATTCCTTTTTATTGATGAGCTGTAGTCCATTGTATGATATACTGTAATAAGGCTACTGTGACTACTTTTGTAAGACGTGCTTTCATTCCAAATTCCTAGGAGTAAAATGGCTGGATCATATGGAAAGTATATGTTTAACTTTTTAAGAAACTGACAAACTGTTTTGTAAAATGGTCATACCATTTTACTTGCCTACTAACGGTTTATGACAGTTTCAGTTCTTTGACGTGCTTGCCAATACTTGAAAAAATTTGGGTTTTCTATATTTTTGAGAGTTTTAGGAATATTTAATTTATCTAAGCCTTATTATTCTCTAAGCTAGTTAGAATAGAGCTCTTGTATTAGTTGAGTAATACCATCTGGAAGGAAAATAACATTTGTACATACCATATCATGGTGTTATGATGTATATATTGATTTTCATTCATGGTTCCTGGCTCATAACTCCCATAGTCTCAAAGAGTTCTCTTCTGTTTTTTTCTAGAAGTTTTATAGTTTTAGATTTTATATTTTTGTCTTCAATCCATTTTGAATTTATTTTTATACAGGTATGAGTTAATATTTTTGTGCATTCTCAACAGGGGCAAGAATTCTTGGGAAATAAAAAAATACTGTTTTTATACATAAAGCACAGATATATCTGGTATACAAATACACAGTTTATCTGTGGTACTAAAATTTCATGGTGGGAAGGCACAATTAGGTTAAAAATGTCTAAAAAGCTTAGGGGTGTGGCAATGAAAAGTGGAAACACAGTCTAAATTAAACTTTTTGCATGTGGGTATACAGTTGCCCCAGCCCCATTTGTTTCCCCCACTGAATTGCTTTTGTTGAAAATCAATTGGTCATAAATAATAAGGGTTTATTTTTGGACTCTCAATTCTGTTCCACAGATGTATATCAGATAACTTGGTTATAAGATCACATATAGTAGATAATTTTTAAGATGCTTTAAAAATTAGCACCTCAAAATTAATTCCACATAATTTTTATTTGAAGGACAGTGCTAAGTTTTAGTTGAAGGAAGATGGATGTTTATATTTTTTCAAATGTAACAATTTGCATCTGAAATTATTATTTTATAGGAAATCAAATCTTCATTCTGAGGGTTCCTGTGTATACACATTAAATAAATTTGTATCTTTTTCTTCCTATTAATCAATCTGCCTTATGTCAGTGATATTTTAGTAAGCCTTTATGGGGATTGGGGCCTTTACTCCCTACATCTTGGTAAAACTTTGAGGAGCCAGGGGCCTTTGATCCCTAGAGTGTGGCATAGTTGGCATGATGACCAAAGCTGCTCTGTTCTTCTGTTTTTTGTTTTGTTTTGTTTTGTTTTTTGAGACAGAGTCTTGTTCTATTGCCCTGGCTAGAGTGAGTGCCGTGGCGTCAGCCTAGCTCACAGCAACCTCAAACTCCTGGGCTCAAGCGATCCTACCGCCTCAGCCTCCTGAGTAGCTGGGACTACAGGCATGTGCTACCATGCCCGGCTAATTTTTTCTGTATATTTTTAGTTGTCCAGATAATTTCTTTCTATTTTTTTTTAGTAGGGATGGGGTCTCGCTCTTGCTCAGGCTGGTCTAGAACTCCTGAGCTCAAACAATCCGCCTGCCTTGGCCTCCCAGAGTGCTAGGATTACAGGCGTGAGCCACCATGCCCGGCCTGCTCTGTTCTTCTGTTCTTCTGGAAAACTGTGATGAAGAGAAATCAGAACCTGACACAGCTGGCAAAAAGGTTAAGAATTTCTTACCAGCCAGGCTTCTGACCTTTCTCTTTGTACAGTTTGGTTACAGATGGTAAAGATCACTGTCTGTGTGTTTTGATTAATGGGGGAAAAAAAAGATTTGTGTAACTAGTCTTGGTATAACAACTCTGGTGTACTTTTGGTACTTTGTGATATGAATTCATATTGTTTGAGCCCTTCACTCCCATAAATAGCCATCTCCCTTTGTCTTTTATCTTTCTGTGTTGTTCATGAAGAGGGATACTAGATAAAGTTCCCTCTCATCTTGTTCTATGTCTCTGAGAACTTGCCTTGTGACCATGTGGGAGCCCTCTCTCTTGGTCTCTGCCATCCATGGGACACAGTTGTTGGGTTGCATTTGGTGGTCAGACTGAAAATGGGTGGGAACCCAAGATTTTTTTTGTTCTGAACATGGCAAGCTCTCAAGAGTGTTTGTCATTACAATCTCATTCATAAGAGGCTTTTGTCGTCTCAACCTTTGTATCTTAGCCTATTTCTGGAAGGATGGGGGAATCATTGGGATTACTTCTTCTCTGAAAAATCTATTGGATTAAGTCACTTTAGAATAAGTATATCATAAAAAATTAGTGGTCAAAAAATGGATCCTTTAAATTAGAAAGACTCCTAAATTTTTAAAAATAACTTTTAGAGAACTCTTATTCTAAAAAATTGCCTTATTTGTATTAATAGAAGAATTGGATTAAAGGAAAAGCACATAGTAGCCTTAAAAATTCTCTTGATAAAGAGCAAAGTCTGACTAAAAGATAAAAATCCTTTGTATGCTGCCCCTGCGAAAATAGCTCCCCCTGCAAGAATGACAACAAAGCCAGTTCACCTTGTGGTCTTATTGGTTGAAATTCTGTTCTTTTGCCACAGCAGCCTGGGTTTGATTCCTGACCAAGGAGCAAGTCTCTCTTGGTTTGAAATTTAATGTAAGTTTTGACTTTTGAGGTATATTCATTTATTATTTATCCGTGTCCCTTCCTTGGACAACTTTTGATTTCCCCTTTTGTCTTGTTGTGGGGGATACATGAGGCCTTTGGGCTTTTGTGTATAAACAACTCAGAAGCTGAGATCTTAGAGAATATGACCAGAAAGAAATGTATGTTGTACGCCATTTGGTCTTAACAAAACTCTTTGAGCTGTCTTTGGGGCAGTTCTAGATCTTATAAGAACTGTTTTCCACCTCTTTCAATACACCTCTTTCTTCCTTAAGTTATAGCCTTGGTTAAGACTTGTTGGTTTCACTTAGAAGGGCATCTTTAATTAAAAAGTTCAAAAACAAAATATATCAGCTGCCTGTCCTGACTAAAGTCTGCTCCATTTACCTTTACTCCTCCCTACTCCTTCTCTTTGCCATCTTTGGTACCACATAAAAAAACCTAGAAGTGACCTCTAATGACATAGCCCCTAAGGCACTCAGAAAAAAGACACCACCCACCCCCTTTTTTGGGGGGGTCGTCTGTTTTCCTTATGGAGTCTAAAGAGTCTTGAACAGATTCAGACATAAAACTCTACTCTCTTTTGTATTATGTTACCTGATTGCTTTGGCTTTTGAGGATACTAAAAATTACTTCGTATTATTAAAAAAAATTGGCCTTGATGTGTATAATGGCTATAGAAGAATGACAATGTTAGTGGCAGCTGGATACAAAGGAGGCTTCTCCTTTCTTCAGGCCTTACATAAGAAAGGGTATAGTTTAAACACGT
>NW_012138080.1:4320959-4325001 GCF_000956105.1 Propithecus coquereli
AGTATCTGGGACTACAGGCGTGTGCCACAATGCCCGGATAATATTTCTATTTTTTATAGAGATGGGATCTCACTCTTGCTCAGGCTGGTCTCGAACTCCTGAACTCAAGCAGTCCTCCCACCTTGGCCTCCCAGAGTGTTAGAATTACAGGCGTAAGCTGTTGTGCCAAGCCAAATGGATGAGATTTTTAATAAAAAATGATAAAAATTATAAAAGGTTGTAAAAGGTTTATAAAAATATTGCTTACGGTCAAATTGATTAAAACTAGATTTGTTTATAAGGTTTTATTTTTATTTTTATTTTTTCTTTTGAGACAGAGTCTTGTTCTGTTGCCCACACTAGAGTGCCATGGTGTCAGCTTAGCTCACAGCAACCTCAAATTCCTGGGCTCAAGCGATCCTCCTGCCTCAGCCTCCTGAGTAGCTGAGATTACAGGTGCATACCACCATGCCAAACTAAGTTTTCTATTTTTAGTAGAGATGGGGTCTTGCTCTTGCTCAGGCTGGTCTCGAACTCCTGAGCTCAAGCAATCCTCCTGCCTTGCCTCCCAGAGTGTATAAAGTTTTATTAAAATTAACTTTACCATTAATAATATCCTAATACAAGATATAATTTAATTTTCTCTTTTGGATAAATTTTCATATAATATTAATAACAAAAAATTTTGGTTCATCTTTTAAATAAACTACAAAGCAAAAAAGAGAGAGGAACAAAAACATTCAGTGTAAGGTCCAGCCTCTTGGCAGACTGTTGTCCTGGTTCTCTGGCTCCTTGCTTGGAACATTCACAAGCAGGGCCAATGTGATGGAGTGACCCCAGACAAAAAGCAATTCAACATAAACAGCTTTTATTACAGAAAAAAAGGGAGCTATACAAAGCGAGAGTATATTCCAGAGAGGAATGGGTTAGTCTTTACTAGTGGAGAAAGATGTTGAGGACTCCCAGGTGATTTTTATTGGCCTGGTCTGGGGGAGGGGTTGTGGGAGGTATGGGGTGTTACCAGATGATTGATATACAAGTATTCTTATAACAAAGTTGCAGCTCCACAGGTGTGTATGCCTCAAAACCTCAAGTTCCTGCTCTTTGCAGTTGTTAGTGGCATTTTCCTGCAGTTCCCCCTCCCTGGCTTCTCCACCCCTTAGAACCGCCCACCTGGCCTTTATCTGTCACCTGCAGATTTGGTCCCTGCCTAACAGATTCAGTTTACCTCTTTATTAACTTGTCGTTCTGTGTGTCTTTATTAGGTCTTATGAAAGATTGTTTGGGAAACTGAACTTCCTCTCTATGAAAGAATCAAGTTTTTGCTTTGTAAAATCTTTAAATTATCATTTTGGCTAAATAAAAGACTTAATTTATAATAAGCTGTGACCCTCTTTTGTTACTACTGTTTTAGTCCTTTAATATTTGACAAACTTTCCAAAATCAAAATTCTGTATTCAGTCTTTTTGACCTCAAACAAGCTTTCAAAAAAATATTAGAGCTACTAAAAGTCTAAGAGAGATGTATTAGGCTTATTTGGCATGTTATAACCATACAAAGAACTTTGTCAAATACAAAATGGTTTTAACTTTCTTTGGGTTATATTTACATAAATGTGTTATTAATATGTGTTCCAAAATTATCTGAGATTCCTAAAATTCTAGTATATCTTGGTGTATGTTATCAGTAATAATTATGGTTATTATATGATAGGAAAAAAACCAAATTTCTTTGTCAGTTGTCTCTTTAACCATAAATATTTCTAAAATTTTTTGTCATCCACAGACAATTATTATTTTACTTTGATTCTTCTCAAAAAGTGATTTTTAACTGGCTACATTCCAAAATATGCTTCTTCAGAAAAAGTTATAAAAAAGACTAAGTACTCTTAAATGGAAGTTTCTAAAAACTTTAGAGATCATACCATTTAGATAGAAAAACTTCCAAAACTTTAATTAAAAAACAAGTGCATTCAGGAAGATTACTAACCAAACCTCAAACAGAACTGTCAACTATACTCAAACAAAAATAGCCTAAAGCTGAAACCCTCCCTTTAAAATCTCTGTATTTCTACTTATAGTTAGGAAAATGGTACTTTAAGATGCGAGTCTGCCTTTTCCTCATTTGCTGACAAATTAATAAACTTCCTTTCCTTCTCCTCAAACCACTTGTCCTCATTCTTCCGATGTGGCCTTGGGGACAAGTGCCAAGCTTTGGGAACAGGATTGTTTGTTTTTTAATGCTGAGCTAGTCCTTTGTTGGTGTGTGGTTTGCAAATGTTTTCTCCCAATCTTTAGCTTGTCTGTTCATCCTTTTTACAGGGGTCTTTGCACAGGACAAAAGTTAATTTTGTTGAGGTTGAATTTAAAAGTTTTTTCTTTTATGGATCATGCTTTTTGGTATCAAGTTTAAGAACGCTTTGCCTAGTCCTAGATCCCAAAGGTTTTCTTTTATTGTTTAAAAAAAGATTTATAGTTTTACATTTATATATAAGTCTGTGACTTACATTAATTTTTATCTAAGTTGTGAGACTTAGCTTGAGGTTTTTTTTTTTTTGCTTGTTTTTAAGCTACAAATATCTATTTGCTCCAACACCTTTTGTGGATAGGCTGTCTTTCCTACATTAAATTGCTTTTGCAATTTTGTCAAAAATAAGTTGTGCGTATTTGTGTGGGTCTATTTTTGTGTTATTTATTCTGTTCTGTTGGTCTGTGTGTCTATCCCTTTGCAAATACCGCACATCTTGGTTACTGTAGCTATGTCTTGAAATGGAGAAAACTGATTCTTCCTACTTTATTGTTCTTTTCCAAAATTATTTTAGCTATTTCCTTTGGCTTGCCACATAAATTTTAGAATAATTTTGTTTAAATTTACAAAAAAATCTTGCTAGGATTTTGATAGGGATTGTATATATAGCAATCTCTTTATTTTCTCTTCTCATTTCCTCTCCCCTACTACCACACTTTTTCCATTCATGTGGAATTTCAGTTTCAGACTGATAAGTGTTAATACTTAATGCTTAAAAAATTGTTCCTGCGTCATTATATTTCAATCAAGTATATCTTTAACATATCGCTGATCTTTATCGACTAGGAGACTAGCTGTTTCTCTAAGCTTCATACCATCAGCCATATCATGTGGGGTCTCCCTATGGTTATATTCTAGCAGCAACAACTTTGTTAATAATATTAATATGATGAATTACATTTTCATTTTTCATTCAAATTTTTCCTTTCCTCTAATTTCCTAGCCTAAATTTCCTTTGGCTCTCAGCCCCTTGCTAATGTGCGAGGCTAGAATAGCCAAACAGAAATCTGCACCCTGAATTATTTTCTACCCTTATCTTAAAGGAGTTTGTGGTTTGTGAATATACCTGGGAGGATTTTGTAAAGCAAGAAGAAATTGGGAGCTTTAAATACTTCTGGACTTAATGTTGATCTGCAACACTTAGTATTTTTGGTTTAAAAAGTTATTGAAGTGTTTGTGAGTACATGTTAGAACATGAATTCTACTTCAAGGGGTTGTGTTAGATGCTGTTTGCAGAGACACATAGACCCTGCCCTCAAAGATTAGAATCTGCTAGGTGAAAGGGACATGTAAATAGATAATTTCATTTCATTGGTAAATGCAGTTATAGAGATCTTAGGGCATTTGGGGACTAGAAAGGTGGCACTTACCTTACTAGGGGAGGAGGAATATTGGAGAAGCCATGCTTGAACTGAGTCTTGAATGGTAAATAGAAGTTAATCTGGTGAAAGTGGTGATAGAAGGACATTCCAGGCAATGAGAATAGCAGGAACAGAGGCACTTAGAAAGAAGAAGTATATTGGGATTGCTAGTAGGGGAATTACAAAGAGGTGAGTGCTGTTTGAGTGTCAAGTATGGGAGGCAGGAAGTTATAAAATAGGTACTAAAAGATAAGCCAGGCCCTATTTTGTTGAGCTTGGACTTGATTCTCAGTGGTTCTCAAACCTCTCTGGCCCAGCATCTCCTTTTTGTAGTAAATGCTTTCAAATGCCCCTTTATGAAATCCTTGAATGGAATTCTTATATAATTATAATTC
>NW_012138080.1:4334756-4335683 GCF_000956105.1 Propithecus coquereli
AGCCTTCAGGAAGTTATAATCTTTTTTGCTGGTTGTGAGTCTTGCCTTGATGTTGATAAATGTTGATGGATCAGGGTGGTGATTGTTGAAGGTTGGAGTGGCTGTGGCAATTTCTTAAAATAAGATGACAATGAAGTTTCTCACATCAATTCACTCTTCCTTTCGTGAAAGATTTCTCTGTAGACCAAGATGCTGTTTGATAGCATTTTACCCACAATAGAATGTCTTTCAAAATTGTAGTCAATCCTCTCTTACCCTGCTGCTGCTTTATTAACTAAGTTTATGTAATATTCTAAATCCTTTGTTGTCATTTCAATAATGTTTACAGCATCTTCACTGGGAATAGGTTCTATCTCAAGAAACCACTTTCACTGGGAGCTGTGGCTTGCACCTATAATCCCAGCAAATTGGGAGCTGAGGTGGGAGGATTGCTTGATGCCAGAAGTTTGAGGCTGCAGTGAGCTATGATTGTGCCACTGAATTCCAGCCTGGGTGACAGAACAAGACCTTGTCTCTTAAAAAAAAGAAAGAAAAAAAAATCAAAGAAACCTTTTCTTTGCTCATCCATAAGGAACAACTCCTTATCTGTTCATTTGATTATGAGATTACAGCAATACACATCTTCAGGCTCCTCTTCTAATTATAGTTCTCTTGCTGTTTCCACCACATCTACAGTTAACTTCCTTCACTGAAGCCTTGAACCCCTCAAAGTCCTCCATGAGGGTTGAAATCAACTTCTTCCAAACTTCTGTTAATGTTGATATCTTGACCTTCTCCCATGAATCACTAGTGTTCTTAATGGTATCTAGGATCGTGAATCTTTTCCAGGAGATTTTCAATTTATTTTTCCCAGATCCATCAGAGGAATTGCTATCTCTGGTAGCTATAGCCTTTTGAAATGTATTTCTTAAAAAATAATATTTGAAA
>NW_012138080.1:4335854-4339333 GCF_000956105.1 Propithecus coquereli
TCAGGCTGGTCTCGAACTCCTGAGCTCAAACAATCCGCCCGCCTCGGCCTCCCAGAGTGCTAGGATTACAGGCGTGAGCCACTGCGCCCGGCCTAGGTTTCAATTTTTTATTCTTTGTGACACACTTAATGGATAATAATACATACATGATATATTTCCATGCTGAGTTCCTGTGCTTGTCATTTTGTTTTTTTTCTTCCATTGAAAGAAACAATTAAAATGAGAGAGGAAATTGTTAATATAAGGATACCTTGAAAACCCAATTTACACTTATAAAAATAAACTTTTACAAACGTCAATACTTGTACTACTACTAATAACATATCACTTGCAACTTATCTCATTCCTCGTGGTAGAATGTGTCACAGCATCCTGACTGATAACCACTGAAGCAAGTAATCTCCAGCTGTGGGATAGCTATAAACTGAGAAGTGACAGGATCCTATATTGACATTTCAGATAGATAATGTTGATGATCATATAGAAGATGGACTTGAGGAGGTCCAAGCTTAGTTCACGTATAAGATAGTGAGGGCCACTACCAGGTAGTAGGAACAGAACAAAGGGGATATATTATTAGAGAATCATTTCAGATATAAAAATCAGTAGAACTTGATAATGGGAAGATTATAGGCATTAGTTTTTAACGTTTGCTGCCTATTAGAATCACTTTGGAAACTTTTAAACAATACCAGTGCCTGGGCCCCAGTCTAGAATTTCTAGAAATCAGAATTTCTGGAATGACATCTAGGCACTGATATTTTAAAATTGTACCTCAGGATTCTAGTGTGCAGCCAGTGTTGGAGAACTGCTGATTCAAGTTGTGCAGGAGAGAAAATAATCAAGGATAAGTACCAGGCTGCCAACTTGAGCTACCAGTAGGTGGAGGTGGTGTGCTTTGAACCATGGTAGCTATTCAAATATTTCTTGCATTAAATGAAAATTGATGACCTTGAACTCAAACCAAAATCAATCCCTCATTTGATTGTTCTAAATTTGGACAAATTGGGCCCAGTTCAAGATATTATTGACGAAAACCAAAATAACTTCTATCACAGGTGAAGTTATTATATCAGAATGGATATCTCTTGATAGTATTTGAGGAAAAGAATGATACAAATCACCTGGGTTTGTTGTGAGATTGTGAAGCAAGGTGCCACTGGCAATAATTTGACTTAATTATAGTATATTATACAAATTAATAGTACTTCTATTGATTGGCATAGCCAAAGGTTTTGGGTCCTAATATCTGGTACATAGTTAGGCATTCAGTAAATGTTTATCGAATTATAATGTGAAATATCTGTGATCTACCATAAAGTTGTAATTTTTACCATATAATTTTCTTGTATTAATGGAGACATGAAAGATAGTTTGTCCCCAGTCCTACCGCCTCTACCTGTACTCTACTTGCACATTTTCTATGCTTTCCCGTTCCTTTGTTCCCACCGCTGCTACCTATTTTAGTCAGGACTCTTGGTTCCAACTGACAGGAATACAGCTCAAACTATCTTGAACAGTAGATGAATTTTTGAGTGCCTACAGATGGGAAGGATGCTGACAGCATACACAATAGCAGGAAGGCCTACAAGAACCAGGACCTTGGGGACTATAGAACAGGGGTATAACCCCATTAGAACCCATCTCATCTCTGCTTGGCTTTATTCTTTTTTGTTGCAATCAGGCTTTTGCCAAAGGGTCTAAGAAAATGGCTACCTATAACCCCAGCCTCACATTCTCTGGTACCATGACCCAAAAAAATACCATTTCTCCTTCTGCTCTAAATTGGGAAATTGATTTGTATGAATCGGTGTGCTCAGAAAAAGGATACTATGATTTATCTGATTTGGAGCTTATGTCGGCTTCCATGGCCAGGAGAGAATAGGGAGATACCAAAGAACAGGCAAGGGAAAGCCTGCCCTAGGACTAAATCATTAACTGTCGCTGTCCTCTAGCAGCGGTACCCGACTTTTTGGCACCAGGGACTGGTTTCATGGAAGACAATTTTCCCACCGGGGTGGGGGTGAGAAAAAGGGTGGCAGAGCTCTGTGGCCCAGTCCCTAACAGGTTACAGACTGATACTGATCTGCAGCTGGCCCAGGGGTTGGGGACCGCAGTTCTACAAAGTTCCGTTGCTCCGCCATCTGATGATTTCCCCACTTCAATCCCCCCCTACTTACTGTTCTCATATTCAGCTTTCTAAACCACAGCTTGCGTTATGATTACCCAGTTACCTAGCCTTTAGCGGCTCCCCCTTGCCTATGTATGATAATATCTAAGCTTCTGGGTTTTGGTATACTCTAATCTGAATCCAAACTGCCTTCTCAATCTTATCTCTGTTTTCCTGTTCACTGTTAAAATGAACTAGTTGGCCCGCTAGGTTCTAATAACATTTATATATTCCTCACTGAATCAGCCAAACCTTAAGTAAAAAGTCTGTGGTGATACTCTTCTTCTTGTTTGATGTTTCAGAGTCTCTGAAGTCTAACTACTGAAGCACTGTAGCTGCTCCTTAGGTACTGGCATCTCTGTATCATTCTTGACAGAATGTATCACTTTAGATTTTTCTCATTAGTATAGTGATGCAGAGTCTACTTCTCTATATAGTCACTTATGACAACTAATCAGAGGGAAACACGGCTTAACAGTTAAGAGGCTTTGGCTCTTCACTTATCTCACTGAGCTTTCAGGAAAATCAGTTGGCTTCTCTATGCTTCAGTTTCCTTTTCTATAAATTGAGAGTGAAGAGAACTGTAATACTTCTGACCACCTCATTGCCTTTGAAAATGGATTATGAGGTTCAAGTGAAGTAATACAGGCATATCTTGGAAATACGGTTTGGTTCCAGACCACTACAATAAAATGAATAACTCAATAAAGCAATTCACATGAATTTCTTTCTTTCTTTCTTTCTTTCTTTCTTTCTTTCTTTCTTTCTTTCTCTCTCTTTCTTTTTCTTTCCTTCCTTCCTTCTTTCTTTCTTTCTTTCTTTCTTTCTTTCTTTCTTTCTTTCTTTCTTTCTTTCTCTCTCTTTCTTTTTCTTTCCTTCCTTCCTTCCTTCCTTCCTTCTTTTCTTTCTTTCTTATACAGGGTCTTGCTCTGTTGCTTGGGCTAGAGTGCAGTGGCATCATCATAGCTCACTGCAAACTCAGTTCCTGAGTTAAAGTGATCCTGCTTCAGCCTCCCGAGTAGCTGGAACTACAGGTGCACTAATTTTTTTATAAGTTTTTTTTGTAGAGATGGGGTCGTACTATGTTGCCTAGGCTGGTCTCAAACTCCTGAACTCAAGTGATCCTCCCACCTTGGCCTCCCAAAGTGATTATAGGTTTGAGCCACCCTGTCTGCCCAAATTTTTTGGTTTCCTTGTGCATATAAAAGTTATGTTTACATTATACTATAGTTTACTGAATGTATGATAGCATTATGTCTAAAAAATATACATACCCTAATTAAAAAATACCTTATTACTAAAAAATGCT
>NW_012138080.1:4340258-4343093 GCF_000956105.1 Propithecus coquereli
AAAAGGACTTGAAAGTTGAAATTACTCTTTGATCCATGGGATACAGAAGGGATATTGTGTTGCAGGAAAAGATTAATCTTGTATTTCTCTATTAGAGCTCTTGGGTGACCAGGTGTATTGTCAATGAGCAGTATTTTGAAAGAAATCTTTTTCTGAGCAGTAGATCTCAACAGTGGGCTTAAAATATGCAGTAAATCATGCTGTAAACAAATGTGCTGTCATCCAGACTTTGTTGTTACACTTACGGAGCACCAGAAGAGTAGATTTAGCATAATTCTTAAAAGTCCTGGGATTTTCAGAATAGTGAATGAAAAATTGGCTTCAACTGCAAGTCACCAGCTGCATTAGCCCCTAACAAGAGAGTCAGCCTGTTCTTTGAAGCCAGGCATTGACTTCTCTCTAGCTATGAAAATCCTAGACAGCATCTTCTTCCAATATAAGACTGATTTGTCTTCATTGGAAATCTATTGTTTAATGCAGAGGTGGAGAACCTGCGGCCTTAAGGCCACATGTGGCCTTCTAGGTCCTTAAGTATGGCCTTTTGACTGAATCCAATTTTACAAAACAAATCCTTTTATTTTTATTAATACATTTCCGTTCAACTTTTACATAGTTTATTTCTAAAATGAACATATTTAAAATACCAAAGAATAAAATAAGTTTCAATGAAATCATCCTCCCAGATTGACCAGCACAGTTAGAACATTAGTAAGCCATAAGGGCTAAATTGACAGCTGCTACAGTCATGAATTAGTTCTAACTCCCCTCACCTGACTGGCACCACTACCACCTGAGGCTGGTTGGTGAGAGTTTATGGCGGTCAAGTATGCAAATCGGTCATCAGCTTTTGATAATGGTGCATTGTGTTTCTGTTTGAAGTGGAATTTGTGAATAGTTGCACAGCTCACAGTATTTTTTAATTCTGTTTGCTTAATAGCCTATCATGTCAAAGACCAAGAGAACGCCAAAGGAAGAAAACATTTTTTAATGAGGATTGGGAATTGCAGTATTATCTTGTGTCTGCTAAAGATAAGATGACTTGATTGCTTTGTGATAGTGCAACAGCAACATTAAAGAAATTCAATGCTCATCAGCATTTTAACATGCATAAAGACCACACATTATTTTAAATTAGAGGGAGAGGCACGAAATTAAAAGATGGAAAGCAAAAGCCAAGACAATTCTTTCAAGCAGCAATAAGACCTGGAAATAATGCCACTGAAGCAACTTATAAAGTAGCTTATATACTCAGGGAAAAAGGGAAGCCATTCAGTGATATAGAAATTATGGAAGAGTGCATTGCAGAAGTTGTAGAATGCTTAGACCCCAGTAACGTTTCAAAGTACAAACTGCCTCTTTCCAGGAGAACCATAACTGCATGAATGAACCTTCAACTTAACCGAACAACTTCATGCAATACTTCAAAAGGAAAAAATATGTTATTCATTTGCTTTGGATGAATCAACTGATACTACTGACTCAGCACAGGTTTTATACTTCGTTCAGGTTAAAACAGAGGATTTTCTTTGCTACAAAGAATTACTCATTTTGGGCACTCTTGCAAACAGAACACAGGGAATAGATATCTTCAATGGGGAATATCTATCTTCAATAACTTTCAAGATAAATGTGAAGTTGGACTGAATTTGTTAAATTTAGTGAGCGTATGTACAGATGGTGCACCTTCCATGACAGGAAAACATGAAGGGTTTATTGCACAGACAGAAAAAGTATTAACAGATCCAGATGCTCTCATACTTTTCTTTGTATCTTGCATCAGCAAAATCTCTGTGCTAAAGCTTCTATTTTAAGTGACACTTTGCACCAAGTTATAAATATTGTTAACTATATTCATGCAAATGCCACACGACATTGTCAGTTTCATAACAGGTCAGTTGAAGAATGAGGTATTCAGGGTGGATTTGCCACATCATTCTAAAGTGTGTTGGCTATTGCAGGGACAGGTGTTAGCCAAAATTTTATATCTGTGAGAAGAGATGGTTAAATTTTGAGAGGAACAGAATTAGCAATGTGAATTATTGAAAGAAGATTTCTATAGAAATGCAGCATTTCTGTGTGATATCATGTCAAATCAAAACAACTTGAATATTTCTTTGCAAGGTAAAACCAAGTCTAGATATGATATGTGGCAAAACATCTAAGCATTTTGAAAAAAGCTATCTTTTTTCAAAACACTTCTTCAAAAGGAAATTGTGGATAAACGTTTTTCCAGTTAGCAAAGGTCATTGATGAGCAGGATGATATAGGTGAATCATTTGAAGAATATACAGCTGTTATAGAATTATTAATTGGAGAATACAATGAAAGGTTCACTTACTTTGAGAATCATGACATCACACTCAAATTAGCATTTCAGCCTCACCTAAGTTGATGTCATCAAGGCACCTAAAGAACTACAGATGGAATTGATTGAGCTCTCAGTAGATGACATTTTAAAGTCATTGTTTAATGCTAAGAAAGATCCAACTGAAATATGGAAAAATGCAGTAGAATACCCACACCTTCAGCAACATGCCCAAAATATGCTTTCTTGTTTTTCACCCACTTATTGCTGCAAATCTACATTCTCCTACCTAACCCAAATCAAGACACCCTTAAGGTCATAAATGACAGATACCCATCTAGAGGATCAGCTGAAACTGTGGACCTCCGTGCTGCAACCAAATATTCAAATTGCTTTCCTACAAAATGCAGACATAACAAAGTCATTAAAAGGTTATTTAACTTTAAAATTAGCAAATAGTTTTCATTTTTTGAAATTATTAAATACACAGTGTTAGATTTTTTACAAAATAATGTACATTTTTTTTTTTA